>NW_027041351.1:0-36533 GCF_037179485.1 Ochlerotatus camptorhynchus
CACTGTAGTCTTTTTGGTATCCTATTTTTTTAAAGTTTCACTAAATAATGCAGTACTGAAAAAAAGATTTTTTAAAGAAAAAAAAAATTAATTTGTATTGAAAACAAAAAAAAAACAACTTCAAAAATCGAAATGTTTTCAATAACGGCTCGACCTCATGCATTTTTACACGTGATCACATTTGATTCAATTGAAAAAAAGTAGAGAACGCAGTGATTTTGAAAGCATCGATTTTGAAAGCATCCATTTTGAAAGCCTTTTTAAAAGTGTATCCGAAAGTTGGTGGTTCGTGATGTGAAAAACGGTGAATCGCACCTGGCTGGCGCTAGGAAGTACAGTATCAGCAAGGCAGCGGTTGGAAAATTCTTCTGAAACTAAAAACGTTCGAGAACGGATGCGAGAACGGACACCAAGATCATGCGCGAAGTCAAAAAGAACCTGAAGGCAACTGTCCGCGAGATCCAGGAAACCCTTCAGCTATCAATTTCCGGTTGAACTGTTCATCGCCATCTCGTATCACAGGGGTTGAATAGCAAAGTTGCCCGGAAGCACCCAAACAAAGGCAAACAATGCCAAACGGCTTAAGTTTGCTAAGAAGCATGCTGATAAGCCCCTAGAGTTCTGGAAAACGGTTCTCAAAAGTTGAGCTGTTTAACCGAAAGTGGTGAGTTCGTATGTGGTGCAGATTGGGTGAGGAGCACCACATCCAAGGCTCGGTGAAGCATGGAGGAGGATAATGACGGCAGATTCCTACATCAACATCCTGCGGGAAAATCTGGAGGTTTCGCTGATCCCGACGGGTCTTGAAGAGAAGTTTGTATTTCAGCAGGACAACAAGTCGAAGCATACTGCCTAGTGCCTAGAAGATCAAGTCTTTCTTGCGGTCTTGTCAGATAAATCCGCTGGAATGGCCACCACAAAGCCCGGACCTCAAGCCCATCGAGAATTTGTGGGCGATGCTCGATCCCAAGGTTGATAAAACTGGTGTTACCAATAAAAATATCTATTTTGAAGCCCTTGAGCGCGCCTGGGAAGAGCTAAACCCAGAGTACCTAACGAACCTGGTGGATAGTGTTCGCTCACGGACACTTGGAACAATGTGGCGATCCTTGGCTGGAAGGATCCCAGCAGATTGGCCAACTTCTCCGTCAGGAAAAATGCCACGACAGGAACGATAGCGACAGCGAATGCGACAGCGATAGCGAAAGCGAAAATCCAACTCTTTTTGAGCCTTGACAAAGGCTATTTGATTCGGCTTGTGAGAGAGAGAACAATCTAAAGTTACGACAATTTTTATTCTTTGTTGTTTCCAATACAGTTGTTTTAATACTAATCCTCTCCGCGCGAGAGGCGACTGGTTAAATACTCTATTCTTCTTCTTTTTCTTTATTCAATGCGTGCTGCCATGTTTTCCCCTCTGTGTCGGGAACCAATCAGCACGTCGCTTGTTCGATGATCATTCGTTCGATGCTGTTGGTGTTTCCTTGCTCAAGCCAAGCCAGAGGCATCGCCAGGAATATATCAAAGCTTGTTTATAGTAGGGTTTGGGGTTAAAATGACACAAATGGTGTTAGTTTGCGGAAGACCGATTTCCCGCGGTCAGCTCGGGGTTAGTAGAATGTCATATGGATTAGGAAAGCGGTTAGGATGATTAACAAAATAATAACACAACTACTAACAGAACAATAAATCATTACGTTCGCTCTGAGTGCGAACAGATAGCATGCTGAAGCGCCTCCATCTGAAGGCCAAAGGAGGCCACATTAATTATTAAAATGCTTTTCTTTTATTTTTTTTTATTATAGTCGCTTTAACGCTCTTGGCCAAGAGACAAACAATGTGAGCTGAATAAATGCTGAATAAGCCATTTTTTAGCTGAAGAAGTATATTTTTGCCTGAATAAGCTCTTATTCAGCATTCAATGTTTGTTGGGGGGTCATTCGTGACTTGTCCAGGGGTGAGATTTGAACTCGATACTGTGGCGTGAGAGGTATGCTAACCACTACGCCGGGGTCGCCCCCTTGCTATTCTTTTAAATAAATTTATCTTTTCTGGAGAATTTTTTTTGTCACTGTTTTTCTTGCAATACAAATTCATTTTTTTTTTCTTCAAGTAAAACTCTTTTATTTTAGTATTCCATTACTGAAACTTTAAAAGAATATTTGAAATAAGATATAAAAAAAACTATAGTGTATTTACTTTAATTTGAACCAAATTAATAAGAGAAATTCAAAAAATATGAGGTAAGCATTTTATTTTGCCTATCAGTGTAAATGTTCGACAAATGCACATTTTTGCTGAAGAAAACAAATAGCAATCTCTCCGTTTTAAGGATACGTCCGTTTTTATAATGTTTTAACGTTATTTTTAAGGGGGTGTATCTTGCATGTTAGCAAGCATTAGCAGCTGATCTCAACGTTATTTTGTTCAGCAACTTATACCCTACTGTTACATACACAATTCATAGGGGATCCAAGGGAATGCCTAATGAATATTCTAATAAAGTACCGCAATGTTTTGTTACGTTTTGCTGTTTTCATGAACATTTTTCCATCATCTAGCTAATTCAGGTCCCCAACAACTGGCATAATCACGGTTTGCGGGAGAATTTTGAATTCTGTATGGTTAAATGTATGGGAAAGGCAACGGTCCTATTCATTTGCTTACCAAACATTCACTTAAACTAAAAAAATTAGAATACTTTACCAAGCAATTTTGTCGAAACTGCAAACCACCCTAATGTACATACTTGGAAAAATGGTCATAAAACAGTAAAACGTAACAAAACTTTGAGGTACTTTATTAGAATTTTTTTTATGCATCTCCTTGGATCCCCCTATGGATTGAATATGTAACAGTAGATTATAAGTTGCTGAACGAAATTACGTTGAGTTTAGCTGCTAATAAGACACAGTTCGAAAAAGTAAAGTTCTGACACATGTCATGCAATGTAGCAAATATACAAAAATGAAATGAAATACAAGTCTACGTGAATGAATGTTATCATCACAATTAAAATTCAGAATTTTTATCTGTGCAGCTGCAAGACACACCTCCTAAGAGTACCACCACGGGAGTCCCCATACGGGTTCCTATATCTATTTCTGAACTCCATATAGCAACTTAACCCTTGTTTTGGATGACTAAGTGTACATTTTCTATGGAAAAATGTCTCAATTACATGCTGTGTGAGCAAAGACAAGTAGTATGAGTCGCCTGTTCGTGAGTGACTGTATGTTTTTGTTGGCTTTTTCATTGCTTCGTTCTTTACCGTTTGGTACATACGATCAGGATAGAGAAATGAATTGAATCGAGCAGTGCTTTCACACCCACCCTCAGCAGTCAATATTTTTACGCTCTGCTTGGGACTGTAAATACGTGGTTTCACAAAACTACACAAGAGATTTCAGCGCTGTTGTCTCTGTCATCCTGATCAAGGTGACTACATATAGGTGTTCTAATGTGTCAAATTCATGATTCAGCCATGTTGGATTTTTGTATGGGACAGCGACCGAGTTTGTTTACAATTTGCTCTAAAACCGCACTTTTCCTCCCCACGACCTCCTCGCCTATATAGTGACAAAGATGTATTACCATTTATATACCCACCATGATCCTGATTTTTTCATGCATGCCATATGCAAGCTGACGGATTGCGGGGGTGCATTTTGGAAGGCCAGTTAATCCTAGTTTACCAGCCACTTCAGGCTTTTGCACGCAGTAAGGATTCGTGGCTTCTATTTCTGCAACAAACTTTGTAAACAAGTTTCGGGACATTCGAAACCGCCGCCGAAGCTGAGAATCACTATACGTGGGATTCGTGGAGAAATAATCCTAAAACCGTCGCTCAGCTCCTCCCAGATAATCGTTTTTTTTTTGGCATGCCGAGATCCTCCAGCTCGGTGTACCCTACTTTCCAATTTCGAGACAGAGAAATCAGGAGATAGGATAGCGAGGAATACACATATTCATTGTGAATTCAATCACGCTCATGGGAGCTAAGCTTTGTATTTCACTTTCTTGTATGCAATATCATCTTGTTTTTTAATGTAAATATAAGTAAATATGTGTGTTAAATGAAAAGCCACTCCCAAACTAACGGTCCAATTAAATATTGTAACCCAGTCACACCAACAACACATAACACAGAACACATAACGGGAAGGAGTAAGGATGAAGGTGGGCGTTGGTAACAGGAGAAGGTTATGAACAAGGGGGTGGTGGAAAAGTGTGAGGGAGGTGTGAATGAGCTTAGGTCATGGCGGAAGCTACTGGGTCAAGCTGAACTAAAGGTTCTCTTTCACTTCATCCATTGCGCTAGATAGATCGATCGGTCAAGTTTGCTTTAAGTTGGAAAAGAAGTGAAGTATACAAGTACTGCTTAAATATGGAGCCAGGTAGGACCCAATTAAAACCCAGTAGCGAAATTCCCAGCCCTAAGACCACCTCTCATATTCCAGTCCGAACCCAGTAATTACAGGCTAAACCACGAGGGCGCCCGTTAACAAGCCAGCACCCGTGTAGCAAGCGTCCATCGTTAATACACCGACAACCATTGAGAGACCACCATCGACCACCCGATCGAGCCCCAGCGCCATGCCACACGGTGACAACCGTCGAGCACCGGCATCCACCGGGAACAGACCGTTCATCCGCCGCCGAAAACCCCATCCACTGCAGAATCCTTTAATCGCTGGCCAGCAATCTATACCCCCACACTGCAGACATAACAAGTGAGTGAGACAATAAACTTGTGAAAAGTGATTGATAGGTGTTTTATGTTTCTGATTAGTATCGACAAGCCAGGAGCCGACCTTGAAGCTCTAGGGGTTCGAGCTCGAGCTAGCCAACAAAAGAGGCGAGTGTAGCCCACCCCAGACGATCTTCGTGGCTAGACCAGACGTTTGGGGAATCCCTTTATACTAGCCCATCTGGCTAGCAATTAACATGCTGTACAGCTTCAATGTCTTACTCGTCACTTAAAATTATGGAATCAGCTGCCCTCGGGAAACAACCTGCCGTCAATACATTTGGAATATTGATGATGTAACTACACGGCTACAACATAGATCGACCGATAAAAATGAAATATTACAACATTATGACGATGTTCTTCGTGGTTATATTGTTTTTGGTTTTAGCAACACACGGTAGAACGAAATTGCTCAAGTCGCTAAACTCAAAATAGAAACCAACATGAATCACCGGTTTAAGAATAGGATGCTAAGCTAAAATAGCTACCTAGGTAGATGGAGCCTTATTATAGGGATAGAGATAGCGCCTCCCGTGGCGGTGCTCTTAAAGATAGTGTTAAAACATTATAAAAATGGATGTTAATCCTTTAAACGAAGAGAGCGATTTGCTTCTTTGAGCAAAAAGAGGGTACTACCATAGAGGTATCTCTAAGACCAAAAGGTCCTGAAGAAACGTGCTCAAATTCTGGTATTCTCTTCGGCCCCAAGCTAATCGATGCACCCCTTGAAACAAAGAAAAATCGACAAACCCCTCAAACTTTCATAGCGAATCAAAATAAACATTGTGTAGTACTAGAATTTTGACTAGAATGGGGTACATTAATCGATTTGCTTGGGACCAATAGGCTAGTCAAGTAGTGAGCCAATATAAAATCGTATGTCCACCGGCTGGTGCCACCGTTTGTACTCCATTTTTACCCTACAATTTTGTCCATTTAAGAGATAGAAAATTGTTGTTTCGAACAAAGTTTCTTAAAATAACTTTATCTACAACGTTTCCATAGATGTTCATCAATTTTATTATTTTTTTCCTTGATTTGTTTTCCGTTCATCTTGTTTTCCATGCTGAGCACCAATGCTAGCGACGCCAGGGAGACAACTTCCACACCTGGACCCTACCTATCGAATTATCAACTCATGGGTCGGGGACCAACGGCTTACTTCCCACTGATCAGAGATGTTATACCTCAGAACATCCCGGCGGCGCCAACTGGTATTGAACCCAGGTCTCCTGGGGTTAGAGGCAATCACGCTTACCACTACACCACCAGCGTCGCTATTCATCGATTTTAACAATGCACACAAAATATTGTTTATAACTGAATCAAAGTTTTTCACTACTCAAATAAAGTATTCAAAAAATACATAAACATTTTTGATAACGTCAAAACGTTATTTACACTCAATAGTTTCGTCGCAAATAACCCAATCCTCTGCCAAGAAAGAGGGTTGCTGAAGCCACTACCACCATAGAGGTAACTCTAAGACTAGAAGGTCCCGAAATAACGTGCTCAACTTTTTGACGCAGCTCTGGTACTCTCTTCGGTCCCAAGCTAATCGATTCACCCCTTGAAACATAGAAAAAAACCAATAACCCCTCATTTTATCTGTCAAACTTTCATAGCGAATCAAAACAAACATTGCGTAGTACTAGAATTTCGACTAGAATAGGGTACGTTAATCGTTTGCTTGGGGCCAATAGGCTACTAAAGTGGTGAGCCAATTTAAAATCGTTAGTTTCGTATTGATTGTTGCTACCACTGTAGCCTACAGTTTTTATGCTATGTTTATATGTGCATTGAAGACAAGTGTGCGTTAAAAAATCTTATGCGAATAATCATTACTGAAACAAGAATTTTTCATGATTAGCTTGCCTAATTCATAAATGAATAAAATTAATGTTTAATTCCTACATGTACGCACTTGTTGAACATTTATCACGATTATTTTGCCGCGCAACAAATCAAACATCTATGTGGACGGTGCATAATTTCTCAATGTTTGCATCAGCTGTCTTAGATTGGCAGATAATCGAGCCAAAGAGCCAACAACTTTGACTTCAAGCAAAATGTTCGTGGATGACGTTTCTGCCACCGGAGTGAAATGACCATGTCCCACGTTTTTTTTTATTTCGTCCCATCACAGTGCACTGTGAGCCGTGAAGATGCAGAGGTGTATTTGGTCTCTAGTAACAACGGACATCCAACAAATCATCCTTCCCTCCTCAAACCGCGATTGGCGCTGATTGAAATAGTATGCTTGTACTTTGAAGATGGAAAGCAAATCCCATGCACTATCTATGTAGTTCTCTGTGCAAGTGCATTAGTTCTAATCATTCACGGAAGATCAAATCCAAAATTTACAGTCTTTAAAAGAACTTAGAAAGTTTTTGAGTATTTATAAAGTAACTTAATATATATATATGAAAAAGCCTGTGAACAAAATTCATCAATTTTCGATTTTCTCGCTGAACTGTATCCAAAATTTTAAAACAGGGGATCAAGTGTGTCCACTCTCCCCTACTGCAATACAAGTTTACCATTTTACCAGCACGATTGGTGATTCCATAGCATGTCAAGATAACATTTTATCAAACTGATTCACAAACACACTTTGCCGCTAGCCCCTCCAAATGCATTAACGTTTTTAAGTTTTTAAATTCGAGTCAAACTTGTCAATGAACTGTACTTCTTGTTATCATTCATGACCTAGAACTTTTATCTGCATGTTATGATAGCTTTAGCAAAAATAAGTGATATCATTTTTAGCAACACCGGTGAAATGCATGGTATTGTAAAATCAGAAATGCATGAATTATAATTTAAATCGTCAATCACCAATACCGCAGTCAAGCAGACAGGTGAGAATTCGGCACTCGATCATACAGTCTGAAAGTACGAGCAGAACATGAAGTTGGTGCAATTAACAGAGCTTTTACTTTGCTTGGTAATATCTTGTGTCCAGCAGAATCCACAAGAAGACATTTGCAAAGGCCTCCCGGATGGTCAGTTCGTTGGAGACCCTAGCGATTGTAGTCGTTTCTATATGTGTGATAATGGATTTGGAACGGGTGCAAACTGTCCAGCCGGAATGTTGTTTGACACATTGCAAAATCGGTGCAATTTTGAACATGACGTTGATTGCGGTGTAGCTACCGAGCCTGAAGAAACCACCACCGTTCCAACGACTGCTACTTCTGAAGAGATAGAAACAACCACCAACGCTGCAAGTGATGTTGACGAGTTCTGTAGAAGCACCGATCCCAGCGTTCCCAGCTTCTATCCTAGCAGTACAAACTGTGAAGAATATTATATTTGTGTGAACCAGAAACCATTTCGACTGTCTTGTGCCAGGGGGCAACATTGGAACCAGCAAAAACGATATTGTGATGATCCTGCCGCAGTTGACTGCCTGGTAATATGATGTGATGCATTTTATGCAGTTGCAAAATTGACATGCATCTATGCTTTTTTTTATTATTATTTCCAGGTGGATGTGCCACCTGTTGAATTCGAAAAGTGTCCAACCAAGGGACATGCATTTTTTCCACATCCAGAGATCTGTGAATTTTTCTTGTTCTGCGATTCCGGAGAACTCTCCGTACAGATGTGTCCGTTCTACTATCAATGGGACAGCAGTCATGAAACTTGTGTTCTGAAGCACATATCCGATTGCACCAAAAGCAGCGTCAGTGATGTCAAGTGGAATTAACTTCTGAGTAGACCGAGTGTGAATTGCTTGAAAATAGGTCTACTGTAGAATCTCGGCAGCATTTCACGACTTAAATACAATCAATTGGTTATTTAAGCTCTATACAAACGTTGTTATTGGTTTTCACAACTCAAAAATCGCTTTTGAATATTCAAGTTCAATATTTTCGACCATATTCCATTCAAACGGATTTGAACCGACGCGATACATATTTTTTGAAATTTTTTACAGCACAAACAGATAACTATTTTGTGTAGAGTTTAAAAGTTAATATTTATTTATATTTGTTGCGCTCTAGACACTTAAATAAAATATAAAATTTCAAATCAAATAACTTTACTTAAGTTTTGTTTGTTATATTGTTTCAAGTTGAATTGTGTTTCTCCCAAACAAATGCGTACTTCTTAATATAAGGTACACCGGGACAAGTTAGAATACGGGGTAAGTGAGAACGGAGGATATAACTAATTTATCAAAAATGTAGAGGGTCCAACCCACCTCAAGATTAAAGATATAGTGCAATCGCTTACATTGACAACAAAAAAAAAGTTATATTTAATCCTATCATCCGAATGCAATTGTTGCGTACGCCCTTCGTGCGACGCCACACCTACTCATTCAGGTCATCGATGCAGCGGCGCTGTATCGATGCTTTGCGCAACGGAGTGAAGTTAGCGGTGGCAATCTACAAGCAGGTCTACTGTCACTTCACCTGTCAGAAGAAAATCGGCAAATCATCGTGTGATTACCTAGTGATCTATCTACTTTCAAACTAGCTTAACATTATTGAATTCTTATTATCTATCGCTTAAAAGTAAGGTGGGGGAATATATACAAACATGAAAACTAAAACTTATACGAAAAATTTGTGTAGGTTGTAGGTCAAGTAGTGTGGTAAAGCTACGTGCACCAGAAGTGCGTCGGAATATATGAGCTATAAAGTAGCTGAGGTAAATTTTAGTTAGATTCTTATGCCTATGCTATCTCCGAGGTTTTTTCTCACAAAGTGTAAACAATACACATTAAACTACGCCTACGCAAATTTTCAATTAATTTTACCCAACGGATCAAAACTTAGAGCAAATTGAGGGTGTGCGAATTTTAAACGGTACACCCTCTATTTTATTTGAATGGCTTTTAACAGTTTTTGACGTTTGTTGATATGTTTAGTGCGAAAATAGACATGTAGAAACTATTGAACAGTTATTTAAGTTTGCACTATAGGAAACATGTACATCTCATTGGAATTGCTTTCGACAAATTGTAAACAGATCTATCCCGAGCATTGGATAGTCACACACTTAAAAAAAATCATGTGAATTTAGGTGCTCTGAGACTGACATATACGAGCGTCAATTTTGACATAAAATTGTGCTCAATCAAACGTACTTTTCGTCGAGTACCGAACTTTTCAGTCTCGGAGCACTTAATTTTACATGACATGTTTGTTTACGTCTCATCCTTTATGTCAAAGATGGATTCCGTCACGTGTAAAATTAGGTATTTTTAAGTGTGCATATAGATTTGCCTTCTAAAATAGTAGAGCTACGTTAGTGCAATGTGTTCCTAACGTACCTCCACTATTGGTGCGTTTACCCTGAATGATTTACTGCAATTCGATCTCGTATAAGTGCCGACCAAATGGTTTATTAGGGTAGATGTACCGGTTATGACTATAAGTTCCTTCTCTATATTGGTGTGTCTCGTTTATGATCTGTGGAATTCCCATATAACATATTTGGAACACACCATAATAGGAACGTAAATTTGTCAATTCATCTTTGATCTGATCCAGGGATTCACCACTGGTCAGAAAAAATACTTGAGAAGACGTTTGAATCCGTCCAAGGTTTCAGTCAATACACGGCATTCTCCCCGACGGCCAATTTGAAGTGGAAACTTGAATCTAACGAAGTTCAAAAATTCCATGCGATGAGCATGAAAATCTGAAGGTGGACCTTTTCTGTCTTGGCATTAAGCCGAGAATGTTTAGTGGAATTTTGTCTGGATGATGGATCATTATCATCATCCGTGAGCATATCAAATTGATTGCTCAAATTAATTTCATCAGAAGGGGAATAAAGTGATTGCCCTTTTTTGCGTTCAGACGGCATGGTGGCAGATCAAAGTTTCTCCAATTCGATTTTGAAGCACATTACTATAAGAATCTGAAGGATCAAAAAGGAATTTTCCAAATCGATATCCAAGCAGGATTACCTCGGGTTGGGTCCCAACAAGGATTGAAGACGAATAAAAATCGAACAAGGCAGAACATTTTCAGGTAATATTTTGCACTGAGAAGTGCTGTTTAAATATATTGTAGCGTTAGGTAGCAGTAACACCAACCGGTGGAAACTATCGATTTTAAATTGGCTCACTACTTGACTAACCTATTGGTTCCAAGCAAATAAAATAACGTACCCCATTATAGTCGAAATTCTAGTACTACACTACGTTTGTTTTGATTTGCTATGAAAGTTTGACAGGACATAGGCCTAATAGAAAGATAAGTAGAAACAAGTATATCCTGAAGAATGGCCGCGTGAAATACATTTGTGAGAATATCTTGTTGATACGATGATTAAGACTTGTAAAATTCTTTAAAACCTCCATGGAACTTGCAATGTTACTTAAGTGTAGTCACGTTTTGTTTGTAGTCAATATTTTATTTATTTTTTTCAGGAGTCGAGTTTCGATCGCCTTTGGATACGGTTGTGTCTTAAGTCTCTTCTCTGTTTTGTGCGTCCATTAGCTGTCATAGTTTTCGGCTGCATTTGCTGGATTAGCGCTGGCACTGTGCCTCCCGGACGGTTATACGTGTGTGAGTGGTGGTTTTCTCGCATTCCGAGAAGTTTTAGAATCGAGAAAGAAAACATGATTCATCATGTTTGCAAGCAACAGAAGATTTGACGCTATCTGTGTTGTTTGATTTTTTCTCCCGGTCCAGAAATTTGCGGCATCGCGAGCGATAATTTTAATTTTAGGGTATTTACGCGGTGATAATGTTGGTTCACTCGTAACTATTTTTGAAAAAAAAAAGTGTTTTCAAACGAAAGTGTACCAAAAGTGCTTCTGAACGTGTTTCGTAGTTGGGTGTTGTGGAATTCGTGCATTCCCGGTTGATTTTGGAAATCCGTATCACAAAATTGCCCACCGATTCCTTTTTTTTGCCGTTCGACGACGACGGGTGTGCTTTCGCGAGAGTGACGTTTATTTGATCCGTTTCTTTGCACGGGTGTGCCTATTTTTTTTTTGTAACTAGCATAAGTGTGCCTGCGATTTGCATTGAGTGTCGGAGATTGTAAGTAATCTGAAGAATGCCTCGCTGGATACGCCCAAGACTGAACGGGCAGTAGCTAGTGGCCGTGAACGGTTCCTGGGGAAAACACTAGATGCGACCCTCCTCCCAGATGACCATGGCAATACAGGAAGTATTGGTATTGGAAGGTAATTGCTATTAGATATTTTGCAAACAGTGACAGATAGCGGACATGAAGAACCAGTGGAGGTGCCGGGCAAGGGTGTTTATCCTAGACAAGTGGTGGGTTCAGAGATGCCAGATTTTTTTCTATGCAATTCCGTAGACTTATTCAAATCTACGGATTTCTACGGTTTTTTTTTTAGTCGAAGGTTATATTTTTAGTTCTAAGGTGTTATTTTACGTTAAATGATAAATCGAAGAAAGAACATTTGAAAAACTACTAGAAACAGCCCTCTGGGGTTGTACGCAATGGTGACGTCGGACTACGTGGGTTTATATAATAAATGTTATTTGTTAACTGCAGCAGGAGCTTGTGTTTTGTGTAGGAATAGGAATTTGAGTGGGGTTCTCTCTTTTTGTACTCTTTAGTATGACTATAATTGCCCTGAAAAGAAGCTTTTGATATAAATTTTAGTTGGGACAGGTTCAGAAATTTAACTCTTTTGGAAAATCTTGAATCAGATTATACTCTAGATTGTAAAATTCGATTCTGAAGGGAGACATACACTGAAGAAAAACAATCTGTAGAAACTGTACCGAATTCCGTAGATTTTGCCTACGGATCCGTATTTCCGCAAAAAATTGTGAAATCCGTAGATCTACGGAGATTTCCGTAGATCTGGCATCGCTGGGTGGGTTGCAGATTCGCTGTTGTCGTTATCGTAGGCGCCGTCGTTGTCGCTGTAGTAATCGCCGTCGTAGTCGTAGGCAGTACCGTTGGTATATTTAGGATTGGCCACCGGCCGCTGAAAGTATGAATTATCGCGTATTTCTGCTGTTTATTACATGCCAACTAAAATTCGAGAACGTAATTTCATTTGAATAGCTTGTTCAACCAGGTATTAAACAATCGTCACGTCGGTCATAGCTTGTTATGATTACCTGAACCATGCGTAAAGCGAAAATCGAAACATTTAACGTCGCGTGAAAATGGATCTTAATGTAGGCCTCTTTCATAGCTTTTAGTTTAAGGATTTCAAAAATCGTCAGTTGCAGTGGCTTGCTTACTGAGCAGAAAAACGTGGTCCCAGATCCTTTCATATTAAAAATGTATGGTTAGATCGCTTGTTTATCGTGTATTTCGTAAAACTTTTCGTTGTCGTCGGTGCCGGGTCTGAATAGTCATAAAAACTTGAGTAACGCTATAATGTGATATGAGGGGCTCGGTGGCCTTAGAGCAACCGGTTTTGCTTACTGAGCAGAACATCATGAGTCTAATCTCAAGCCTATCCACATTCAAGATTCGTCAATCGTTTTATTTTTTAACATTACTACATGGTAATAACAGCAACTCGATGATAAAAAAGGAGCTCGTCTGCCTAGTGGCAAACGTTTTTGCTTACTGAGCAGAAGACCGTGGGTTCAATCCCAAGCTCCTTCGCGTTATATGATTGTTAGGACATCAATTCAGCTTATCGTTTACCAAAACGAACCCTGCTGCAAACCCAACCCTCTTACCCAATATCCCAGTGATTCCTCGTGGAAGTGCAGAGGTGTTCTCGGCTTCCATCAAAGCGAGTGTCACGTCAACACATTCCTACCCCTTCCTTTCTTGACCTGTGTTCGGGCGCGGCCGGTGCTGGTATTGCCTAGTTTGAGATCACCAGTTTTTACACATTCAGGATGATTGCTACTCCCAAGCATCGTCTATTGGTTCTCTGTGTAATTACAACTGGTCTGGCAATAACAGAGTAGCAACCGTGGGCGGTCAATCATGCTCATGCTCATGTTCATTGATTTGCGGCAACTGCCAAAATTGAAATCTAATTGAATTTAAATGCTAGGATTGCCCACCAGTTTCACAATTGAATTAATCCTGGATCAGTAGACACGCAAATGTGGCGAATTATAAATTCCTACCCTAATAACTGTGGGAGTGCTTTAAAAAACACTAAGTTGAGAGTAGGCGCAATTTCGTGTAAGTAAGAGCGTCAAAGCCAGGACAATGAAGAATAACACTGATGCTAACCCCTGAAGTGACACATACCGAGTAACGTTGGCGAAAATCAGATATCCAACGTCCTGACCCCCAAGGGGGGGAGGTGGCTGTCAAATACGAACAATCGTCGTCTACCTCGCATAACTGGTTCCAAACGTAAACAAGCCATAAGAAACCTACAGCGTTTGTTTACGTTTGGAACCAGTTTCATACAAGAATGATCAGTAGGCTGATTTGACAGTACGTCCCCCCCAGTGACTCCTGGCACCTACACCGATGAGGAATAAATCTCGATTACTTTTTCGAAGGGACGTATCAGCTTTTGTAAACAATGCTTTTGATCGTCGGTTTGGCGTAACTGGTAGCTCACCCATGCATGCTAACACTGCCATCAGATAGAAGAAATTTTCCCCTATGGTGTTAGTATGCGTGGGGAAGCTACCAGTTACGCCAAACCGACGATCAAATGCATTGTTTACCAAAGCTGATACGTACCTTCGAAAAAGTAATCGAGAAATGTCTCTAATGAGCCACTCGTGGCAGTGCCAAACCGATTGAAAGTAAACAAAGGGTATATTCAGAGTAATACTGTAGTAATGCCTAAATGAACACATCAAAGACAGATAAAAGATACAGAAATTAGTATTGCTGCCGAATTCAGTAAAGCTTCCAGTGCCGTCAACCGAAGTTTCCACTGAATATAAATTTCTTCTAATCCATCACTGCAACAATTGGGAATAAATGTGGACATGTTGGAACAAGCTTATGATTATATGATTGATTGGAAGCGCAAGACAGTTGGAAATGTATATTTGTTTGTCTCAGTCTGTTGTCAAGTTGGTAGCAATTGATTTCCACCAGGAATGGGTGTGAGTGGTGTGATATCAAATTATTAAAGAAGATAATTAAAACATGATTGAGACATTTGTAAAGTCTGGGGTAAATTCAAGAACATATTGATAGTCTGCATATGCATTGAATCCATCTTTGTCTCAAGAAAGAATCATTCTCCTCTATTTATATGTCGCTGGCTTGAATTCTGTTACAGTCAATTTTTTTGGTTCAAGGTAATCATAACATAAAAATGATAAATCGTAAGTGAGAGCTCATTGCTTGTAGAATTTAGTTTAATGTTATTTACACTTGCAGGTATTCTGTTTTTATAACTAGTTGGAGTTGTCTCTGAAGGATTCTCACTTCCAGTGCCAGCCAATGATTTTTGGTCCGTGATTGCAGCATCAGTTGAAAATCCTTGCGCTGGAATCACTGATCTAGTTTATGTTCCGAATCCAGCTAACTGTAATCAATACTTCGTTTGTGCAGTGGGCCAAGGGTTCATGAAATCTTGCGCTTCTGGGTTGAAATTTGACATTTTTGTCAGTCAATGCAAACAATCGGAACATGCTACATGTATTCAGGATATTCCTGTTGATTCACCAGCACTCGAAGGCGATGAAGATGGTGATAATCCATGTCTAGGAGATGTAGGCATCAGTTTGCTAGCTGATTTGAACGATGCTAGTGGATTTTACATATGTGTACAAGAAAGACCGTTGCAGTTTACCTGTGGATTTGAATTAATATTTGATTTAAATGCAAGAAATTGCACATCAAATATGATTCCTACCACTACAGAACAAATTACGGAATCTTTTCCCGAAGAAAGCATCACTAGCGAAGACACACCAGACATTTTTGAAACAGAAAGTTCTAGTGATGCTTCAACTGAACCAGAGACGGTGCTTCCCTCGGAAATGACTTCAACTAGTATAGATTTTTCAACATCAACATCGGACACTACTGAAATTACTACAGAAGACATCACTTCAACACATCCATCTACATTCTCTACAGAAACAAGCATTGCTGAAATCGTATCAACAACAACAACAACAACAACAGGTACAACTACAACTGACACAACCACTACTACATCAACGCAAAGTATTACAAGTTTTACTATGTCCACCCCAATGCTAACGACAACGAAGGCAACCACAACTTCCACTACTTCTGTTTCAGTGCCACCAAGCACAACTTTATCAGCACCCAATGAACCAAACTGCCCTATCAACCAAGACATATTTTTGCCACATCAAAACTGTTCTAAATTCTACCGTTGCTACTATGGCAATCTGTTCGAGCAATCCTGCCCGGTAAATCAATACTGGAACCAAGATCGGGGATATTGTGATCATGTATGGAATTGGACTTGCAAATAATAAGAATTTCATGCATAGCGAATCATATCACAGTTACTTGCTAGGTTATATTAATGCAGTGTATTCAAATAAAAACTTGCATCTCATGATATTATTGCATCACATTATCCTCTGAAACTACTTTCTACAGCTGGCAATTGAACCGTAGTTGCACGAACCGGCCTCATTATCCCAAAATAGTCCTTCATCACAGCGTTTCAACATAGCCTTGCCCTTGTAGCAAAGGTAATAATGACGGCAGCTCCTCGGATGTTCAACCCAGTGGGGGGTCTCATCCATGCAAGAAACTGTTTTCGGAGTCAGCAGAGGCTCGTATACTTCTCTGTATGGAGTGAAATTGGAACAATGCGATTTTTCAACTGGTGTACACCAATTGTTGGTTGGATCCCAATGCAGTCCCTGAGCGCAGCTGTTTTCATGAGGCTCTCCATTGTAGCAATAGTAGTACCTGAAAACAATAGCAGCTAAATGTAAAATACATTGAATAAATGATATGTAAGCAAACTGTACTTGGCACAATCAAATTTATCTGCAATAAAGATCATCCTGTAGGGATCGTTCCACATTGGGCATATTCTATCCTGAAGACCACATTTGGCGTAGATTGGATAAGTGCACTGACTGGAGTGTGCATCAAAATGCAATCCTGGAGCACAATCTTGCACGACCGGAACGCCGTCAAAGCACATGACGTATTTGGAGCAACTTTCCTTATGAGGAACACTCGAAACTCCATTCTTTGGGCATTTGCCCTCATCCAGCGGTAAATCGTTGGAACTCTCGACATCTATTGGTACCCTTGTTGTGATGATGACTGGGGCAGTTGTCCAAACAGGTTTTTCAGGTACCGGGGCCGAAATGAACGGTCCAATATCACAAGATACCGATTCTGGTATTTGACAAATACGATTAACTTGATCCCAATTCAACGGCGCTGGACATTTATGCTGTTCAAATTTTCCACTCTGGCAAGAGTAATACTTGGAGCAATCATTCCTATCCCTGAAGGTGCTTCCATTTCGAATCCCAACGCACTCAGTGTCAACTGCAGCGTGGATACTTGCCACCAGGGCAATCGTGTAAACCACGAGGAGTTTCATTATTATTTTAGCCAAATGTTGCCAACTATTTGCCCGTGGACAGTTACCAAATATCACTGATTCATTCCAGACGGTAACATATGTTTATATCCTTGATGCAGACGGAATGACAGTCGCACAATGATGACACGTTTGCCGATAGGGTCGCGTATCGTTGAAAAATTAATGGAACAAAGTAGTCACCCTCATTTATCGACGGTCTCGTTGAAGTTAAGAGAGTGCTCCTAATCATCCAACATTGTGAAATGGGTGAGCTCATCGTGTGCAGCACGGCTAATTGAATATATGTGTCGTTTACAGTGCTGAAAAATCTCGGCCGTACAAGACGATATTGGCATAACAACTTTCGTCTTTATCACGAAATGAATATGATCTTCAAAGGATGCAATGTTCTTTGTCTGTGACGAACATGTGCATGTTTTGTTTTCAACTAAGTTTCTAACCAAATTAGATGAGTTAAGAAAAATAAGTCCATAGATCCGTCAAAACTTGAATCTACGTCCTCTACAATGTAAAAAAATAATTTTATCGATATCGAATGAAGTCATTCAATGACAATGACAAAACTCAGCACTTGACTCGTTTATTCTGCAAACATTGTTATGGCAGTAAATTATCGAAAATATCGCGGTCATCACTAAGTAGAACGATTTGTTGCCATAGTTTATTACCATATTTTTGATTGATAATTTTTTTTTCCAAGATTTGTTTTCCGTCTATCTTGTTTTCCGTGCTACCGTTACCGACGCCAGAAAGGCAGCTCCCACACCTGAACCCTACATATCGACCCATCAACTCATAAACCGGGGGGACCAACGGCTTTACTTCCCTTCCGAAGGCAGGCGTGATCAGAAATGTTATACCTCAGAACATCCAGGCGACACCGACTGGGATTGAACCCAGGCCTGCTGGGGTGAGAGATAATCACGCTTACTACTACATCACCGGCGCCTTTATTTTTTTTGTTTATGATGAAATTCAACAGTTTTGTTCTACCATTCAAACAGAATGATCTAAACCGGCATGGGAGGGCAGTGTTGCAAAATCTCGAAAATATACGGTGATATTCAAAAATCTGCTTTGGTCACTCCTTTGAGCTGACAGTCAATTGACAGTGAAGAACTTGTGCAGATTTTTAATTAGTTAATTTTGAATCAAATTTTCATGACTTGAGCAAAACAATTACATGGAGCCGTTAAAGTGAACAAGCTTGGATAACTATAATGTGACTCAGAATGCACGAAATTACACTTTTCGTTTCAGCTTGAATCTTTGTCATTGACGGAAAAATGAATGAGATTTTGACAAAGGTTTTTTTGAGGATCAGGTCTATCAGTGACTATATGAAAACAATTTTGTTAATATCGCGCGATAGTCTGTCAATGACAATAGCAAATATCAGTACTGTGCGAGGCATAAAACGCCACGATAAAATAGCTGACATCACATTGATTGACAAAACGTCAAATATTTGTAAAATTTTGACAAATATATTTGACCAAGGTGTCATGGCCAAATATACTTGACCAAACGGCCAAAACGTCGGGAAATGCCTAAAGAAATGCAAAATTAACTGTTTGGATTACCCTAGACTGAGAAAGCCATATAAAATAAATCAAAAATTTGCGTAAACATAGTGTGATGGTCTTTTTCAATTTTTTGCTGAACATGTTTGCTGAAAAAATAATTAATGCGATACACTTCTCAAGTAACAATTGAACAGCCTTTTGGCTTTAACACTGATTTATTGTGGTTTTATGACGGCAAACGCAATCGTTTTGGTTTAAATACAGCATTATATACAATTTTATCATTTACCATCACACGCAAGGAGTATCGCTTCAACCCCGATGAATTTAGTTTGTTTTGAATATCTTCGCTGTTACGTACGAGCGGAATGAACAAATGAGTTCATTATACATCAACGAGTACACGTTGGTTGATATTCTCCAGTGCTTGATTATCCAACCCGAAATTGTCAAAATCAGAAATGATCCTCAAAAACAAAATAATCAAATTAATTTTGGGAAAAATGATTATTTTGAATATTGTCGACTCCAGAGCCTAAAACCGGGATTTTATCATCAGTTCAGTTTGAGGCAATAATTTGCCATCGGTTTGTGTGTAAAAACTAATACGACACGTCTTTCAGCGCTATATATGAGTAAAATGAAAATAATCATTTTGCATTTGATCCTCAAAATCATTACCACCAAGATGAAGACGAATTTTAATATTGACAACAACAAAGGCGACAATGAACATCCAGCCACGAATGAAGAAAAACAAATGTTGACTACGATACTCAGAGGTTGCCTTGATCAAGACAATGTTGTTATGTCAAAATTCAGATTCATGCAGGTAGTTGGTGTATCTGTTAAGGTTGTTTTCGTTTTCAGCTACACACCAAAAAATTCTGAATTTTACTGGCAATGTAAACATCCATGCGTGCAAACATTCATACATGTAAACTTTATTTTCACGTAAACTAGCAGCTTGCAAGAAATGTTGCAAACAAAAGTGGACAGTTGCATACAATATATGGAATATTGCATGGTATATCTCATAAATTTACACGATCTATAATCTAAAATTGTATGATATATGACGCTCCATTTATGTGCATCAAAGTAACGGAAATTTACACTATTTTTTTAGCTGTGTATGTTGAGTGTAGAAGGAATGATTTTTATCAGCACTGTTCAATAGTGCAACATATTCTTGTTTAGCAGTTCAGAATTTTGATGTTTTGAAAACCTTTTAAAGTATGACGATAAAATCAAAACGGGGCTGGGTTTAAAAATGAATTTAATGCAGCACTCTATTTCTTTATAAAACTATGAAGTTAGTCAAAATGCTCCATAAGGGTGTTTTATCATTATAAAAGCAATTATAAAACCGTTCGGTTTAAAACGGGAACAAAAAGCATACGCTTTTTGGTGTCAAAAGTGTATCACAAAACCCCTCAATGTTTACAAATTAAACTAAAAATATGGATCCACCTAGGGACAGCGAAAAAAATGAATAGAGTGGGGCTTTTAAATGCTGAATCACAAGTAAATTCCGATGGATAGTTGAGAAAAAATACTAGCGATAGTAGGAAGAATAACTCTAGCAATACTGATGACGGAAGGGAAAAATAATCCAATTGCAGAACTTCCTGGGATGCCAGCAGCTCCGTCAAAACCGGCTTATCAAGCGTCAATGGAAAATGGCACGAGTATTGATGCCAAATGGCTTTTATTGTAGTTTCAAAAAGGTTTCAAATAGTTCTCATTGGTTTCGTCGTATAACTTTTTTGCAGCAAATTAATCTTGAAGTGCCTCGAAAATATGCCCTTCCAAACCTACTCCAGGGTGGGCCAACTAGACAAATTCTAGTCTTAATGAGGTTTTGGGGGATGTAATAAAGGTAAAGCTGTCTTGGGTTTTATGAATGTTGTTTGATAGTAGCCTTGTAGTACTGCATAAAACGTAAAATGTACTAATGTAATGTTCTTGGGTTGAAATTCTTGAGAAGCAAACAACATCAAATAATCGTAGCTTGCTGTGACCACAGGAATAGACGATTTCTGTGATGTGACCAGCAAATCCAAACACATACATCAACCAACGGTAAATACAAAACGCTTGCTACTACTAGCACGGTACCTAAGTAACCAAAAGTTCCGCATTCAACACTTCCAAGTTCCATAAAGTTCAAATAAAGTTCCGACAGAACTTTCAAGTTCCATAAAGTTCAAATAAAGTTCAAATAAAGTTCCGACAGAACTTTCAAGTTCCATAAAGTTCAAATAAAGTTTCGACAGAACTTTCAAGTTCCATAAAGTTCAAATAAAGTTCCGACAGAACTTTCAAGCCACATGAAGCAATCCGCACAAATTTTTTTTTGTGTAACAAAATTTAATGTACGTAAATAAATCATAATTCTTATATTTATGCAACATTCTATCCAAAAATAAAAAATAAATTAAAAAGTCATTACCTGGATTCGAACCCATGTACTCGGCATGTGATCTACGATTGCTAACCACGGTGCCACAAGTGTGTTGGAATACCATGCGGGCAAACACCAATTTAAATTCATCAAAGTGTTGTGTTTTATATTCAAGTCAGTCAGCTGGCTCAGAAAACTCCAACAATAGGCGGGACAACAGCTCACTTTAATATATTTCAGATGACGTAGTGGTTCGTGCTGAGACTCTCACGCAGAAGGACTGGGTTTAATTCTTCCAACAGCTCTATTACTACTACTAATGCTGATAAATCAATACACATTAATACCTGCCTTTAGAAATAACTTTAATAAACGTGCGAACTAAATATAGAATTGGTGTAGAGGACAAAAACCTTTTTTAATTTATTTGCTAAAAGTTCCGTTCAAGTTCCGCCAGAGGCTGATTAGAATGCTTTTCCATTATGGCACCGGAACTTTCAAGTTCTTATAACGACTTAAAAATGAGGCTGCTTAGAATTCTATAGACCACCTTCAACCAAGGTGTTTAAGCCATAAATAGCCTTTTATCAAAATTTTTTTTTTACTTGGGTAAAGTCTCTCTGTAATATAGCTTGATAGAAGTTACAGAAGGATAATGATATTTTGCTTGCCTCCCAAGGAACAATTTTGGTTTCATGAGGGTTCTACAGATCATTATTTAGACTTGTAGGATGCTATACAACCTCCATTAAGCTTGCAATGTTACTAGGGCTGCTTTGTTGCAATATACGCGGTTGATCGGAATCGAGAAAAGACAACAAAAAAATCCCATTATGTGTCATATTCGGCGTTACTTCATGAAGCAGCTTTCCAACAATTTGGTCGTGTCCTTCTACCGACTCAAGTGAGTTATACTCTCCCCCCGAAGAGCGCGAGTAATACGTGCTGGGATTTGACCTAATAGTGTTAGAATTCTTTTGTATGGGGACTACTTTTGTCCCTCTCCAGGCTTTGTCTGGAGATTCAGGGTCGTTTGAAGGGCTCCAGGAAGAAATTGGTGGAAATACTCCCCTTTTTAAAAAATGCAAGGTGGATCCAACAAAAGAGATGGAGGAAATAGGGAATAGCGTGGTTAAATAATTTGATAATACAGAAATAGCTTAGTTTAACATAGTGTATTCGTGTTTTTCATGTTTTAGGCGTTAAATTTTGGGGAAAAATTGGGAAAATGAAGGAATCAAGGGTTACTGGCACATTACCGATTTGATGCGTCGTTTGGCTGGCTGACATCGACCTAGTGTTTTGGTTTTGCCAGACGATTCCTCCTTCCTCGCTGCGTGCTTCAAAACTCGGCGGTCTTCACAAAACGATCCAGACGACGGGGTTCGATCACCAACCGGGAATAAGGTATGAGCGGACCACTGGAGGCGTTCACTAGCTGCATCACTGGATCGGATCTCTACACTCGCAGGTTTGAAGGGCACACCGGCACTTAAACAATGGCCGCGTCGGAAGTTCCTCTTCGAGCGACGGCACGCGGGAAATACGGGTTTCAATATCTCACTTGATTTGTTCACTATTAAGCTGGGTTTCGACAGGGCAAGTCAATTGATCAAGTCAGTTGAATTCAACTGACTTGAACGTGAATTGAACGTGTAAACCATGCCATTCAATTGACTTGATCAACTCACTTGAATTGAAAATAGTTGAACCAGGCTCAACTTTTCAAGCCAATTGAATTCAACTGAGTTGATCAAGTGACTTGCCTAGTCTAAACCCAGTTTTAGAGACTGCTCCCACGGTGACAGACCGTTTTATCGGCCTCGGTGTGATGGTGTTGATCGTCTACCACACCGACGATAATCGTGGTAGTCAACTGTGGCTGTGCCTTGTGGTAACTTTTGACGGAAGGTGCATTAAGGGTGGGAATAGGGATGTTCAGGAAGTGGATATTTTCGTGGAATTCGATTTCAAATTCAATTTTGTTTTAATCAGTTCAATTCAATTTTCATTTTAACTAAGCTACTCGGTAAAAACTAAAAGAAACTATTTACAAAAATAATGTAACATATTTGATAAGTTACAATAGGGACCAACATGGAATATCTCGCGATCCCGGAATTTTCTCACTACGCAGCGCTAGTATGCATGTATTTGTGATTTCCTTGTTTATGTGATATCTTGAAATTTTTGCTATCTAGGAAGTTGCTGTCTTTGTTACTGTTTTGTTTTTTCTATCTACAGAAACGAAGATCGATGACACTGACCAAAAAGCTACGAATAATCGAAGAAACTGAGAATGGTCTGAGTTGTTCAACAGTAGCTAGGTTGCACTTAGCCAGTGAATCATCTATGAGGACCATTATTTCTCGCAAGGATAAAATCAAGGAAATGGTGGGCTTAGCGCCCAATGTGAAAGATCAGTATCATTACCCAAGCAATCCGATAATGAAAAAAAAAAAATAGAAATTGCATTGACGGTGTGGATAGAAGATATGAATTGCAAAAAAATTGCCTGTTGACTTTCTTGCCGTTCAAGAGAAAGCATTGATTTTTCACGCAAATTATCCTGAAGAATTCAAGAGCACGACCGGAGAAGATGCTAAACATTTCTTTGCCAGCAAAGGTTGGTTCAACCGTTATAAACAACGAAACTAGTTGCACAATGTACGTATGCGCGGAGAGAAGGCATCGGCTGATGTCGTATCAGCTGCCATATTTCCACGAACATTTTCAGAAATAATCAAACAAGGCGGATACAATCGAGAGCAAATTTATAATTGCGGTAGGACCAAACTTTTTTTTTATCGGAAAATGCCTCAGCAATCTTACTTCGTTGAACATCTTAAAAGTTTTCCAGGGATCAAGACCGATAAAAAAGGGTACACTATACTTTTCTGTTCCAATGCATCGGGTTCCCATATGGTCAAACCGTTCGTCATCGGTCAAGCGGCGAATTCAAGAACGCTCAAGAACATCAGCAGAGATCAGCTACCGATACATTATCGAGCTAACAAAAAGGGATGGATGACCTCATCCCTTTTCTCGGACTGGTTTAGCAACATTTTCGCTCCAGATGTTGAACAAATGTGTCGGGACAAGGACCTCTCGTTCAAAGTCCTGTTGGTGTTGGACAACGCGCCCAGCCATCCCCCCCCCCCCCATTCGAACATCGAAGTGACTTACCTCCCTCCAAATACGACTTCCATACTACAGCCGTTGGATCAAGGAATAATCGCAAACTTTAAGTTGCGTTACATCCATCATAGCTAGCTGCAAGAAGTTCACTATCAAAGATAAGCCTTCTACGCTCAAGAACTGGTGGAATGCTCTTTTAACACCTGAAATCAGCGGAAATGTCAATGAAACCAGCAACGACAATGCAGACGTCTTCCAAGACATTCGAGCTCTAGGACCGGCACTAGGAGTTGTTGATATGACCAAATATATCATATTAACGATATGATCCATTCATGCCTTTTCCAAATATTGCAATGGCGACCCGCAAAATATTGCTTCACGCACCATCTAGTGTTGAAAAAGGTCAGCAACAATCATTCAATTACAATCGAGGGGTGCGAATATAGCACTTATTACAAAAGAAAGAGTCACATTATTTTCATTAATTACATTGTGTATATTATTTTAAAATTTGTCTGATATGTCACTGTTGTCATCAAATAAAATAATATGCTGAAATGCATTCATTTGAAATATTAAACACATTTTCATTTAGGTTACCCCTCGTGACGATAAACAAATACATTGGTAGCCTTTTTGGCCACAGAGGTGCTTTCATCGCTAAAAATTTGGTTCGCCAGCTAAGCGAAAGAGTGGATCATATTGTTAATATAATATATTTGATATGACGCAAGCTGAGATTTATGAACTGATTGCAGAAAAGGAAACAACGGTTGAAGAAGTACTTAAAGATCTTGAAACTCCTGGAAATTTGGATGATAGCCTTGAGATGCCAGCACCAAGCGCTCAAGAATTTAAGGACCAACACCAAATACTAACCGAGCTGAAGCGCTTTGTCACTCTCGACACGAACAAGGAGCGCCGGACTAAGGCTTTCGAATTGCTGACGGAATGTGAAAGCCTTCTTTCGGGATGGAAGGAAGAAACTGAGATGTAATCGTTTGAATTTTTTTATATATATGCATCAATTGTAAAAAGTACTCTATCAGAAACCGAAGTAAACATTGATTGATCAAAAACCAAATTCTCATTTAATTTTTTTTTGTAAACGAGAAATTTAACATGTCAGTCCACATACTAAACGTTACAAATTTCCACAAAAAGGATTCTGTGCTTCGTTTTATTTCCTGATTATTTTTTAAAACCATACCAAATATGATTGTTATTTAAATTTCAACTATCTACACGCAAACTAAAAATAGCAGCTGGGTGAAAATTACAAGGGAATGATAGAAGTGATATTTCTGAATGACGAAGTCAACTCTCCTTGACTACTTTACATGTTGGACTTTTGTGTTGCTCGAAGTCGTCTTCTGCAGCAAACAATGTTTAAGGGCAGATTTCATAATGTTATATTTTCCTAGGTTATATTTGAATGACAAGTTCTTGTTATAAAGAACGAAAAACATCTCACATATACAGCAGCAGGACGAAATTGCCGAATTATCAACTAATTTATTCTTAAAAATGAAGGTCTTGGTCCACTGAACAACTTTGCCGGAGACAGCAACTTCCTAGATGGCAAGGATGTCAGGAAATTACATGAACAAGGAAATTACAAATTCAAGCAAACTAGTGCCACGTAGTTAGAAAATTCTGAGCTTCTGTTCACCAATCATTAGCTCTTGATTCAATGAAACTTTCTAGATGGAAATAATTTCAAGATATAACATAAACTAGGAAATCATAAATTCAAGCACACTAGCGCTGCGTAGTGAGAAAATTCCAAACTTATGTACACCAACCATTAAGCTTTAATCCACTGAACAACTTCACCCAAGACAGCAACTTTCTAGATGACAAGGATTTCAAGATATAACATAAACTAGGGAATCACAAATTCAAGCACACTAGCGCCGCGTAGTGAGAAAATGCTGAGCTTCTGTTCACCAATCATTAGCTCTTGATCCACTGAACAACTTCGCTGTAGAAAACAACTTTCTAGGTGGCAATAATTCCAAGATATAACACGAAAAAGGAAATCACAAATTCAAGCACACTAGCGCCGCGTAGTGAGAAAATTTCAAACTGCTGTCCTCCAACGATTAGGTCTTGATCTACTGAACAGCTTTTCCCAAGACAGAAACCTTCTATATGTCCAGAATCGCGAGATATTCTATGTTGGTCCCTATTAGGTCAAATCCCATATGCTACGTGTACTCCATATACGCGAATCCCTCGCGTAAACGGAATCATTCGAGACCAACGTAAATGGAATTCGTGTGGACCGAGTTCGCGTTCTTCGGGGGAAGAGTGTAACCTTCTCCACTTTGACCAGTACTAAAACTGAACTGAAAATTCTCGAAGCAAAACACTTGCATATACCACTCTTTCGATCACTTAATAGTAGCATGCGCATGCTAGGTACTCGACTACTACTACAAGCTCTCTGTTCTTTATGCATGGCTCATACAGGAGATAATCAAAATAACTGGGATAGGTTCGATTTTAATTCTTCCAAAGGCATTCAACTGGAAAACTAAAATAGTTTTATAGTGTAGCCACGAAAATAAACATGATCACCGGTTACCGGAGATATTCCATGTTTCCGGAGGGCTTGTCTAGCTTGCTAAATTTTTGAAGTTATTTTCTATAGAATGCGGTTAAAAATCAACATTTTTTTAAAAACCAAAAAAGAAGAACTATTTTCAAAGCGAATGATATGTCAAGAACTAGAATCGGCTTATAATTAACCGAGATATGATCATCTCCCTGGAATCGGTTTTGATGGAGGGTTTTGATTGCGGTCTGATCTTTTAATCACTCAAAACACCTTTCTTCATAGTTTTAATTCAATAGCCTTTAATAGGCTCTAAATGCATCATTGACCACATAAGCCGCTTTCGAAACCTCCGGGATGCCCCCGAGGGAACCTGTAGCATTGCATTTCTACATCATTCTTCATCATTCTTCATATTTTTTTTTCATAAACATGCTTTCCATAAACTTTAGATGGATCAATGACCACATTTACCGCTCTTGAAGCCGCGGGAACATGTAGCAGGGGACATTTGTGCTTTTATACCAAAACATGCCTTGCGACAACTCATTATTCATGGGTTTTCATGAATAGGCTTTCGATAGGCTTTAAATGTATCGTTGACCACATTTACCGCTCTAGGAACCTCCGGTATACCCCTAGGGAACCTGTAATAGGGGATAATTGCGGTTTTACACCAGAACATGTCATGAGGCACCTCTTTCTACATGGTTTTTCATGAATGGGCTTTTGATAGGCGTTAAATCAAACATTGACCACATTGGCGACTCTTGGAACCTCCGGAATGCCTCCGATAGGACCTGTAGCATGGGAAAATGCCGTTTTTATACCAAAACATGCCGTGCGACAGTGGATATTCTGGGTTTTCGGAGGGCTTGTCTAACTTGATAAATTTGTGATGTGATTTTCTATAAGATGCCCGTTAAAAATCGATATTTTTAGTAAATTCACAGACACAAGAAACATTTTAAAAGCAAAAAAATATGTCATGAACACAAATTGACCTATAACCATGCAAGATATGGCCATTTCCCTGGAATCGGTTCTGATGGAGGGTTCGGTGAATGATCAGATCTTTTCAGTCAAAACATGCCGGGCGACGGCTCTTGCTTTATGATTTTTAATCAATATGCTTTCGATAGACTTTAAATACCGTGCGACAACTCTTTCTTCATGGTTTACCTCACTCATCATCGAAAAATATGTTTAAGCACACGATAGTTCGGTATGATTTACTATCTTTCCATATGATTTTCATATTACTTTTGCTGACACAATGATTATTAACTCCATTCAACCCAAAGTCAAACTCAAAAACTGCCTGACTGAAAGTGTCGCGAGAAAAAAAGAGCAAGTCATCACACCACCACTACCGTACAATACACCACAAGCAATCGAGGTCATACAGGAAAACAAAAGGGAATCATAACATACGAAATTTATTTTAATCAAATAACTTTACTCCATACTTCATCTCATGCTCGCTAAGGTAACTAAACAGCCACTTTTCGTCTCCTTCACAGGTTTCTGTATTACCATACCCGCAAACACCGATCGATGGATAGAAGATTTCATCTTCGTCGCAAGTCTCAACAGTTGGCTGTCCCATAACACAGACTATATATTTTGTGCATTCCGTGGGATGAGGTATAATTTCGACGATAATTCCCTTGCAAATATCTTTTGGAATATCTCCATCTAGTGGTGGTCTAGTTGGTGGTAATGCTGTAGTAGAGTTTGAATCACCACCACTTCCTCCACTTCCTGGCTCCCAACATTCTACATTTTCAGGAATATCACACACTTCTCGGACGTGATCGAAAACAGTACCTTCCGGTAGACATTGAACTTCTTCGTCCTTTACACCTCCCTTACAAACGACATATTTTGAACAATCAATTGAAGGGGCTAGCGCTCCATCGGCTTTTCCTTCACATGTATTTGGGCCATCGGAACCCCAGCAGATGACATTCGCTGGATGATCACAAATTCCACGCTGATAATCAAAGAGAGTTCCATCCGGAACACAGGTAAATTCTTCTCCAAAGCGTCCACCTTCACAAACAATGAAGTTCGCACAGTTTTCCGAAGGAACGATCGTACCATCATCCTTGCCAGCACAAAGATCACCTTCCCAGCATTTTACATTTTCTGGATAATCACAAACGACTCGTTCCGGGTCAAACATCGTACCATCTGGTCGACAGGGTTCTTCGAGTTCCTTTCCACCTTCGCATATTACGAACATGCTGCAATCATACGACGGAAGAATTGTGCCATCTGCTTTGTCTGTGCACCGGCTGGTACCACCTGTTTCACCACTTCCTCCATCAACTTCACCGCCTCCATTATCATCACCACCTTCACCACCGGTATTGCCACCATCCTCTGAACTGTCCTTGCATTGTTTACTTTCTTTGCTATCGTTGCACTCTTCACTAGATTTGTGTGCAACTGCAAGCCCAACTACCAGCAACAGCAACCCAAATATGCGCCAAAGCCTCATTGTTGATTGTTCCTATTATCGGAATATTATTGAATACTGCCAACGACCGTCTATCGAACGCAGTTTTATAGTGATTATTATGTGGCTTATCAATGACGCGTGTAGTAATGTTTAATCTGGTGCTTATCAGAAACCAAACACCCAAGATAAATCACAGCTTTTTGTATTTGATGGAAAAGTTGAAAGTAATTTGAACTACTTAGGAAGGTTTCCATTAAATTTTGTTTCTCTCGGTAGTAATTAGTGCTTAACAAGCGTTCTTTCATTAATTTCAATTCAGCTTTCCTTCAAAGAGCTGTCTAGAGCCTGCGGTCTAGACGTATCCAGAGCCTTGTTCGTAGCAGACATTCTTCAGAACACAATCGATTACCCCGCCGTTCTGCAGGATATCGCCATAAATGTCCAGCCCAGAGCCCTACGGAACAATCATATGCTGCGCTTACCTTTACGCCGGACAAATTATGGGATGCATACTGCTATCGATGGCATTCAAAGGATCTTCAATAGAGTCGCCTCAGTATTCGACTACGATATCCCTCGCCTTACGCTACGCCACCGTTTTACTGAGGTCTTTTCTGAAGCGAAGAACAATTGAGGAAAATTCCAAGATCTTCTTTTATTATTATTATTATTAGTGTCCAGTGAGTGTTTAGTTTGTTTTATGTTTTTCTTTTACCACTTAACTTATCAATGTTAGTCTTAAGTAAAACATCATGAGGACCAAAATGGTCTGTTGATGTAGACATCCATCTAAATAATTAAATAAAAGTCAACGGCATCTCCTAGGGTGGGCGGGCACTTATGGCCCTTTTTGAATCATGGTATTAGAGCGTACGGGCCTTGAGAAGTTTTCGGACACGGGAGAATCTAACCGACACTACGGCAACGGTTAAATACTTTTTTAATTATTTTTCTGGCACACATCGAGAAGGAGCAGTGGGTGGCGGTGACGAAACGGGCGGGGGGATCATGGAAGAGGTGACTGATTGTTGTAATGATACGGGCCGGAGGCGTAGCTACAACCACAGCAAGGGCGATGGCCTGGGAGTGGTGGAAATACGGGTCGAAGTCCTGGCAAAGGCCACGGCAATGGCAATAGTCTGATGTTGTCGGCCTGAGTTTGAATCTGTTCACACTAAGAAATTATTACCGTATTCGGTAATATTTTACCGAACTTTGAACAGCTGAACGTTCGGTAATCTTTTCGGTAAACGAAAGAACTACCGAACGATCGGTAAACAGATTTTTGGATTATCTGTCAAAACTACCGAACAATTCGGTGATTTTATAAAGAACAATTCAGTAGCTATTACCGAACTTCCGTAAAACGAGAACGAAATCTTTTTAATCCTACTACTTTTTTCGATTAATTTGTATTGAATTATCTTTTTACAATAATAGTTATTTGATAGTTTTTATTGAGAAAATTTTGCCAGAAGGGTTTGGTGCGACATTTAAAACGGAAAATGACTGGATGAAAATAGCGAGCAGGAGATACTCAGCATATGAGGCGATCGTTTGGGCCCTCCAAGAATGGTCTTCTGACAAATAGAACGGGTGACATTGTATTTTGGATGGTAAAAATTTCTTCGGTCCATAAAACAGTAATTGTTATGTGAATTATTTGTTGCAAAATACTTCTGTTTATAGTGTTCACTCGGCTGTCGACAGAAGCAGACCACTCTCAATGTGTGTCACGCGATCGTCTGTTTACTCGGCAGCAATCATTGTAGGGGTAGGGGTAAGAGGTGGGACCATCATCATCATCATCATCATTCAGCATCATCATTCCCAGTCTGCAATGATTTATCAATAAGGTTCAGTAAGATGTGGAAAATGACATGATTTTTTTTTTAAATCTTTATTAAAGAGATTTTTAGCCTTAGGCTAGTTCATCTCTAACCAATGACAAGAAAGCAATCTTGAATAACTCTTGCATTAACATTATCTACTCCAGCCGCTTTTCCTATTGAAAAACAAATAACTCTAAGTTAATCTAATGTTATTGGGTGAAAACCTTCAAATGTACAACTACTTTTTACTGGCTGTATTATTTCGCCAGGTTCATCGACCAATTAAATTTATTGATTAATAAATGAAACACTATAAACAAAATAATCAATTGATCCAGATGCAATTACTTGTTATGACTGTTTTTAATGTGCCATTAAAAGTTATGGACCGTGGTTTGCAGTTCCCAGGTTCTAATAAAGATGTCAAATTTTCCATAACTCTTTACTCTTCTTTAACTATTTTTGTTTGTATTACTTCTGTGTGAAGTAAACTATTTACATAGTTAAAGATGCTAATGGCAATTTCTTTTTTCCAGTGTTGGTGAGGGGGGGGGGTATACCCCTCATCATCCCTCTCCAACTGGAACCAGTTGCCATCAATAACTTCGTTGGTACGAATGTTGAATTGAACTAATTTTTTGACATAAATAGCAACACCGCCAATGTGTCTAGAATGCGATAAACAAGCAGCAACATAATATCCCTGAATACTATACTGATCAAATGATTCAATTCCTACAATATAAGTTTCAGCTAATAAAAATAAAAGTGGACGATTTTCCCCAACAATCTAACGTAATGTTACGTAGTTTTTTGATAATCCCGCAATATTAAAATACAAAAAATCGAATTGATTCACATTCTTGGAACTTGGCTGCTATTTATTGAAACGCAAGCTGCTTTTCTTCAGATCAAAAAGTCATTTATAGAGCAAACATTCAGAGCTAAATGCTACATGGTTGACGTCCAAGTTCATTTTGTTAAGAGTGTAATTTGAGTTTATACCGATTAACAACTACCCAGTTTCTGATAAGCGTGTAGAACAGAAATGTAAAAATAAACTAAATAAGTTTTTATCGAATGTGAAATGAATCACACGAATGAATTGAGGGGAGATGTTTAAGAGTGTAATTTGGACTATAAACTTGTGTATCGACAGCAAGATTCGCCGGAAGGGCTCCTGGCATTTGCGGATGCAGATTGGGGTTACGAACTCAATGATCGACGTTCTGTAGCGGGATTCGTCATCAAGCTAAACGGATCAACGGTTGCGTGGGCAACGAAGAAACAATCGTCGGTAGCTCTGTCGACTACAGAAGCGGAATTGATGGCACTTTGCTTGCCTACACACTTAGATTTTTTTGCCGAGATGGGCACCACCGAGCAGCTCGGCATTTTATTTTGCTGGATCTCAGTGAAAAACTTGCCGAGATTCAGCTAACAAACGGGAATTTTGCCGAGATCTCAGCTAACAAACATATTTTTTGCTGAATTTCCAGCAAAATAAAATGCCGAGCTGCTCGGTGGTGCCCATCTCGGCAAAAAAATCTTAGTGTGTAGCTGTGAGCTAATCTGGGTTGCTAACTTACTTCGATCGATTGGTTGTGACATCAACCGCTGACGGTCTACGAAGATAATCAACCATGCATTGCGTTGACAACGGAACCTCGCAAGCAGAAGCGATTTTTTTTTTTTTTTTTTTTATTATAGTCACTTTAACACTCTTGGGTTATTCGTGACTTGTCCGGGGGTGAGATTTGAACTCGTGACTTTGGCGTGAGAGGTAAGGATGTTAACCACTACGCCGGGGTCGCCGGGAATTGAGGAGGGATGTTAAGAGTGTAATCTGGGTTTATACGAATTAACAATTACCCAGTTTCTGATAAGCGTGTAGAATAGAAACGAATCACACGCTCTCCGAACGTCCTATGTATTAAAACATTTTACGTTCTTTATTCATTTTTAAAAATAACACACATTTAAATAAAGTTGACGTATACTCCGACGTTTTGTGTTTGTTGTGTTGTCACATTTTTTTTGCAATCCATGCGGCAGCCCTAAGTATGCACCTTTAGAATTGATAAAACGATCCATAAAATATTCAAAAACCTTCCAATTAAAAATATCCAAATGAACCATAAAACCTAGGAGAAAATCCTTAAAAAAGTGTGGATGATCCATAAAAAATATCATTACTATCAATATTTTATGTAAAATTTAGCAATACAATTGTAAAAATGTATCACTAAATTTCATAAGAATGAGCATTGAAATTACGAATCACTCATAAACATTTTGCAATTACTCATAAACATTTTGCAATTGATCCATAAAACGTTAAACTAAAGTGATCCATAAAAAAAATCAAGTTTTTTTTTTCCTTTGGTTTGTTTTTTCCGTCGATCTTGTTTTCCGTGCTGAGCACCAATGCTACCGACGTGCCAGGAAGGCAGCTCCCACACCTGGACCCTACCTATCGACCCATCAACTCATGAACTGGGGACCAACGGCTTTACTTCCCATCCGAAGGAAGGCGTGATCAGACATGTTATGCCTCAGAACATCCCGGCGGCGCCGACTGGGCCAGGCCTGCTGGGGTGAGAGGTAATCACGCTTACCACTACACCACCGGCGCCGTTAAAAATCAAGTTTGCGTACTTAAAAATTTTAGGCATGATTCATAAATTAGACGTACATTATTCATGTTTAGGACATTATTTTTTTTTTTTATTTTGATCCATAAACCTTGAAAAATTGTTCCACTGCATATCTACTTAGATTTATTGTCCTGCCCGTGTATTTTAGGTAGAGGTGCGTAGCGGTGGGCAAGCGGCTAGAAGTAACTTCCAATAGAAGATTCTGAAGAAGTTTCCTATCCCAAGTAACAATTTGGGTTTTATGAGGGTTCTGTAGACCATTATTTAGACTTGTAGAATACTTTAAAACCTCAATAAAACTTGCAATGCTAGAAGTAACTTCCAATAGAAGATTCTGAAGAAGTTTCCTATCCCAAGTAACAATTTGGGTTTTATGAGGGTTCTGTAGACCATTATTTAGACTTGTAGAATACTTTAAAACCTCAATAAAACTTGCAATGTTACTTGGGATGGAAGCTTCATTTAGAAACTTCTTTAAGAAGCTTATTCTAGACGCTCGCCCATCGTTCCGCTCTTCTGACAAAAAAAAAACACGGACAGTAAACAGTAAACCTGAGTAGCTACGTAGCTATGCATCAATTTTCCAAGGTTTATGGATCAAATTAAAAAAGGGTCCAAAACATAAAAAACATATGTATATTTTATAGACTATAATTGGAACACACCATAATTGGAACGTCTACCAATAACTGGAACAGCTACCCTAGGTATGATCCATAATATTAACATTTATTTTTCTGATTTTCTTGAGAAGATTATTATAGAAGTTTTTTTTTGGAAGCTAATTCTAGACGCTTGACCATCGCTCCGCACCTTTACCTTAAAAACACGGCAGGACAGTAAATATAAGTAGTTACGCAGTAATGGAGCAATTTTTCATGGTTTATGGATCAAAATTAATAATATAGTGTCCAAAACGTGAGTAATATACGTCTAATTTATGGATCATGGCTGTTCGGAACATCGGGATAACCCTGTTCCCAGCGACAACCCTGTGGGGAGATTCGGAGAGCTACGATAACGGTCGCAGTCAGAAATGACAGACATCGGGTTTGGTTCAACGGAACTGTGAGCTTAGATAGGTCGGAGTAAGAACGAGAAAAAAAGAGGAAAAGAAGGTGCAATTCCAAACCATCTACCACACGTTTTACAGCTAAATTAGGTTGATTGTCTAAATTTGTTAATATACCTATCGTTTAATAAAATTGTGGTGATTTGTAGAGACCTAGCTACTGCTGTAGGTTAGAATGGAGGTGGAATTCATGAAAATATTGAATTTAATAACCCTATATTTGCATAATCTAGATACTACAACTTGATCCTAAAATCTGGTAACCTACAATTTATTCCTTAACGCTATAAACTTCATTTACCCTAAGTAACTAGTAAGTAGATCATTATACATCATTGGCGTGCCTAACTGAAATAATAATTGAATCCCTAAATCCTAAATCTAGCAAAATTTTTGTTGAAAGAGTGACGGAAGATAACTCTCGGTTTGGAAAATCTCCCGCTCAGCCTCCTATCGCTTTTCATGGAGGAATTTCTCTTCATTCAGCGCTTTCTCCTTTGCGCTTTCCTCCTGCTGCAACTGGTTTAGGGATTCCTCTAGGCTGACCTCATTGGTACTTTCTTTTCCAGATTCGGATCCGGCATCACTCCTCGAACTATTCTTTCTGCTAGGTGCTTTCTTTGGGACAGACTTCTTGGTTCCTTTTGGCACCTTCAGCATATTTGAGCACTTCGAGCACGTCTACGGAACCTCCTTTACAGCTGTTGTCTTACCAGCACAACTATAATGGGTCCAGAAATCGCAGACATCACACTGAACCATATAATCTACGTGGTAATGCCATTCACAAAGCGTACAGTTTTAATCGCTGTTCTGTTCTTCACTCAACGGTGGTGTTGATCCCTCTGACATTTTGAGGTTATATCCGATATTGTTCTTCAAGTATGTTCGGATTAATGAAAGCAACTTCCTCAGAGCAGTCTCGTTTTGGTCTGCTTGAAGCTGAAATAGGTTTTATTATAAGCATTAAGATTGGTTTAGATTTTATATTAGTTTAATAAAACCTATTTCAGCTTCAAGCTGTCCAAACCAAGACTGCTCTGAGGAAGTTGCTTTCATTAATCCGAACATGACTATATTTTTAAGTGCGCAAACTTGATTTTCCATGGATCACTGTCTTTAGTTTAAGGTTCACTGCTGAATGTGTTATGGATCAATTGCAATTTGTTTATGGGTAATTCGTACAATTTCAATGGTCATTCTTTAGAAATTTAGCGGTACATTTTTACAATTGTGTTGCTAAATTTTACATTCACACTTTTTAAAGGATTTTCTCCGATATTTAATTTGGATGTTTTTTATGGAACGTTTTCCAATATGTTATGGATCATTTATTGGTTTTTATATAAAAACGTATGTTTGCCAATCTATGCTCTTGTGTCGAAATTCTTTTGAAGCATCTTAACACATTAATCGCGTGAACTACCGAGCACCGATCAAACCCTACATTTACTTTTTTCGCACATAACAATCATTTATACGTATCGGCATCGACTTCAATCACAACACTTAACTTGTTGTAAGTGAAGCGTGGATTTTCAAGATGAGGAGAATCGAACTCGACGGGTCTCATCGAGTGTTAAGAACTTGGAAAATGGTCCACTTTACCCGAATTCCCCATTAACTGCTCCAATCTAACATCTAATGACTGTAGGAAAATT
>NW_027041352.1:0-28674 GCF_037179485.1 Ochlerotatus camptorhynchus
AATAAAAAGCAAATACAGTCAACTCTCCTTAACTCAATATCGAGTTATAGAATCATAGTAAAAAATAATTTCATGGCTATTGTGATAGCGATTTTGTATGGAATTTTTATTCTCTAACTCGATAATTCTATAGCTCGATAGGCCTTGAATATCGAGTTGTAGAGAGTTCACTATAACTCTTAGTTACTGTATTCTCCCCAGGATGAAACCATTTCCATTCGATTCCGCAAGTTGTCTACCTATAAAAATGATATCATATTTTTGTTTCAGCGAGTTTCGGAAATGCTAGAGAATGAAATGTATTGTTCCGCTCATTTTTCCATATTGTGCAGTCCATTGTTTTATAGACAACCAATGAAGCATATCTAACATTAATACACTTGGTGTGTACCTATTACATCTCAGAACTACTCTAATTATTTTACTTTGCAGTCGTTGAAGTCTTTTTAGTTGTGTATTACCGTTGCCGTTACTTGACCCGTTACCGTTGACCCAAATTTTAGAAATCTACTTATCTGACAATGCACACCATATTTAACGACAAATTTTTTGATCACATAGTCGACATGTTCTAAACGTTTACAAAAAATATAAAATTCGGTGGGGGAGGTGTTTTGAGAAAATCAACGTTTTATGTTTTCAGTGTATTTTTTTCTCAAAGATTGTTTAATTAGCTACCATAGTTATAATTCTTTTTTCAATACGCCTTGTTTAAAGCTACTCTGGAAATAAAAAAATCATTAAAATTAAAAATGCAACTTTGGTAGCAGCGAACACATCAGTAATGTTTCAATATAATCGGTAACACAATCAACCAGTTTGCGTTTTGGGCTGGAAATGCTTCTCTTGTGTTCACAAACTCAAGCAATTGTTTTTTCACACACAATTCGAACATTTTTTCTTGCATGTCAACATATTTATAGGTTTATGCAATGATGCATCTTAAGTGTTTTTCACCTTCGGGATAGGAATTACAGTCGAATCTGGAACAACTCCGCTTCTTAGACTTTCATTGATGATTTCCAACAACATACCACTCATAACTAACGACGCGTCTTGCAATACTTGTATTGCCACATTTTTAATTCCTGACGTTGGTTTCAAGTCCTTAACGAAATCAAAAAGTTCTGCATGAGTCACCAACTTCATCTGGATACGTATTGGAAATCAATTGTCTGGCATGGAGGAATACTTTCATGTATTCCAATCACGCTATCAATAAAGTAATCGTTTAACCCATTTACAATTCCTTGTTCGTCTGATATTTCGATATCGCCAAACATCATCACGTCTATTTTTTTTTGCCTTGGAATTCATAATTTTTTTAAGCGTTTTCAATAACTTTCTCCCATCATGCTTATTTTTCTCCAATCCTCTTGAAATGTTCTTTGCCTCTCTCAACTCTTTCGAATACAAATTTCTAGCCCTGACAAATTTATTCCAGTTCCGCATTGTTCTATCTTGCCCGAGACTCTTCGTTCAGTCAACTGTTTACTGGTTGTGTTGTTACGGGTTTAATGTCTACTTTTTAGGATTTAATCAAAAGCCTTCGCTTCACTATGAATATAATTTTGGTTAATAGATAAGATTCATTATCTATGCCAGGGCTGTACAAAGTTTTGAACGATGATCAAATTCAATTCTTTCGGCACCACTGTTGTAGTTTGGGTTCCAAACCAAACCAATCGTACAAGAGAACAATAGAGTGATTTTAGACAGTAGATGTCGGTGAAATTTTTAGCTATCCTGTATATGAATTCTATAGTTCTAGACGCCTTATCTTCAACATATGTAATGTGTTGCCTGAATGATAGCTGAAAATCGGAGACCACATCCTGGTTTTTCACTTGATTCATACGTTAGATTGTCGAGCCAAACCGAGCAGAAAATGAAAAAAAAGAAGTGAAAACTTATTTTGATATCCTGATATAATCGTTCATTGTAACATTATTTGATAACCCTGTGGTCGAGTTAACGATCCTAAGCAGGTCATAACTGAATATTATCGGTTGCTTTTAGAACTTAATGGTGGAGTACTTGGCTACCATTCAGTTTAAACTACACCTACTGGCGAATAGTAACACACTCAGCTGACTTTGTAGAAAGTGACAGTCAACGATCGAGTGGATACGTAGAAATATTTTGAGGTCATCTGCATACGATAACTGAGGAACTTCAATAACCAGATGCATGAGTAGGTAAATCAACGGTCCAGGTAGTGATGAACTAGTCTTTGACTAAAAATCACTTTAATAAAGTATTAAAAACGGTCCTAGGTGGCTCCCCGAGGTATGCCTGATGTGGCGCAGAAGCAGCTGATATGCAATCTCCTATGGTAACCATTAGTTGGCGACCAGTAAGATACGAACACACTTAGATTATTGTACACGAGTCAGATTTTTTTGCTGGGTTTTTAAATTTCTGAAAAACTCGGTAAAAATTCAAATGACCGTTATTCGGAAATATTCGATAAAATGGACACATTTTATTTTTCATCATTAAACGGGGTTAGCAGAAGTAAGTCTGTAAATTTTCCTAACACATTTTCTTAACTTTGAATTTTGCAATGAAATTTTTAAATTTTACCGAACAGTTCCGCAATTCAAAAAATCGGTAGAAATTACTGACTGGATAAGTGTGAAAGGAACCAACCAACGCATTACCTCTTGAACCAAGCCTGTCGAGTTTAGCAATCGGAATGTTATGATTCGTCCATTCGTCAGTCATGCTTTCGGTAATATACGATGTGAGGCACGGCAACCGGCAGTAAACTCATATTGATCAGCACTCACATACTGCTTGCACAAGAAGTTTTTAATGTTCGAAGATGCAGATATCAACCAAGCTATCAAAACCCTTGGACTCCTTTGGGATCCATCAGAAGACGTCTACCGTTTCCATTTCCAACTTCCTAATCTTGCCAATTCACCACCAACCAAACGTAACGTTCTTTCTCAGATCGCGAAAATATTTGATCCACTTGGTCTTGTTTCGCCTGTTGTCGTAATTTCAAAGGTGTTGATGCAACAAATTTGGATTAGCAAACGTTTTGGATGGTAAATTGCTCCAAACTTGGGCCACGTTCGTGACAATTTGAATTACATGCACCAAATCAAAATACCAAGATATTTTGGTGCTTCCGATGCAATTTACTACGAGGTTCATGGTTTTGCAGATGCGTCCAGTTATGCTAATGGAGCTTGCTTATACATCTGTGCTGTTACCCACGATGGAATAAAGATTTCGCTCGTCTGTAGTAAATCCAAAATTACCCCCATCAAAGGATTAACCATTCCTCGATCTGAACTGTGTGCTGCATTATTGCTTACTCGACTGTTTGTTAAAGTTGTTCCGGCTGTTAAAATGGAATTCCAGTCAATTAATTTTTGGTCGGACAGTCAGATCGTTCTTGCGTGGTTGAAAAACCTCTAGCTCAATTAAACCCGTTCGTTCGCAATCGAGTTGCAGAAATGGTTGAACATTCCACCGATGCTAAGTGGAATTACATCCAATCTGATGAAAACCCTGCTGATGTTGTAAGTCGTGGACAACCTCCTCAATTACTTGCTTCGAATGATCTCTGGTGGTACGGACCACATTTTTTGCGAAGTAATGGTTATCAGATTGATGAGCTCGAACCAATGCCCGATGATAAACTCCCGGATTTGAAACCAGCTACTACTTCTGCCGCTGTGGTTATTCCAGATATCCTTCCTGTAATGACTGCTTTCAGTCCTTTCCGAAAATTACAACGAGTAATTGGATATGTTCATAGGTTTGTTGCGAATGCGAGGTCCCCTAAATCTCAGCGTATAACATCGAAGTATCTCACAGTACAAGAGATGCGTGAATCAATGAATGTTATTGTAAAATACGTTAAAAAACCGAGTTTTCTAACGAAATAACTCGTCTAGAGTCAGGTGAACCCTTGCGTCGTCTTGGCAGTTTGAATGTCACTCTGAAAGACGATATCTTGAGAGTTGGAGGAAGATTGCGCCATGCCCACATGTCTTACGAAGCGAAACACCAAATCATACTTCCAGATAAAAATCCAATCGTCGAATCAATGCTTAGAGCTATGCATAAAGAAATGTTGCACATTGTTCCTTCCGGTCTTACCGCTCTAACCCGTCAAAGATTCTGGCTTTTGAATGCTCGATCTGTTGTTAAGAAAGTAATCCGAACTTGTGTAACTTGTTTCCGCAACAGTCCCAGATTGTTGCAACCGGTCATGGGTGATTTGCCAGAGGTTCGAGTCGTCCCTGCTCCACCGTTCTCCAAATCGGGAGTTGATTTTTCTGGCCCTGTCTTCATTCGCCAAGGAGGGAGAAAGTCTACTCTTGTGAAGGCTTACATTTGTCTATTTGTGTTTATGACTACAAAGGCTATCCATCTTGAATTGGTTTCGGATTTGTCTGCTTCAGCGTTTATAGCAGCACTCCATCGGTTTGTTTCCCGACGCGGTCTCGTTGATGAAGTTTTCTCAGACAACGGATCTAATTTTGTTGGGGCAAAATCGGATCTGCGCGATTTGTTTTTACTGTTCAAGAGTGATCAGTTGCACGGAAAGTTAAACGAGTTTTGCCAGGTTCGTGAAATAAAATGGACTTTTATTCCTCCTCGAGCCCCCAACTTTGGAGGGTTATGGGTAGCCGGGGTAAAAAGTACCAAGACCCATCTTAAAAAGGTTCGCCGTGATGCTTCCTTGACATTCGAGGAATATTACACAGTACTAACACAGATCGAGGCAATTCTTAATTCGCGGCCCCTATTCCCAGTTTCTTCAGATCCAAATGAACTGGAAGCAATTACACCCGGTCACTTCCTTATTGGTCGTGAACTTATCGCTATTCCAGAACCAACACTGGAAGATACGAACATTAACCGTTTATCCAGTTGGCAACTCGTTCAACGCCTGCGTGATGATTTCTGGAGAAGATGGTCTCGTGAATACTTGAACACTCTCCAAACTAGATTAAAGTGGACGAAAAGATCCAAGAACATTGAGCCTGGAATAATTGTTTTGTTAAAAGATGAAAATCTTCCACCCCAATCGTGGAAACTGGGTCGCATTGTTGTGTGTTTCCAGGAGCTGATCTCGAAGCTAGCCCCCCTGCCCGTTGAACCTATTGTCATTCAAACTCTTCTTCGCCCGGGGGGAGAATGTTCGCACTCAGAGCGAACGTAATGATTTATTGTTCTGTTAGTAGTTTTGTTATTATTTTGTTAATCATCCTAACCGCTTTCCTGATCCATATGACATCCTACTAACCCCGAGCCGACCGCGGGAAATCGGTCTTCCGCAAACTAACACCATTTGTGTCATTTTAACCCCAAACCCTACTATAAACAAGCTTTGATATATCTGGCGATGCCTCTGGCTTGGCTTGAGCAAGGAAACACCAACAGCATCGAACGAATGATCATCGAACAAGCGACGTGCTGATTGGTTCCCGACACAGAGGGGAAAACATGGCAGCACGCATTGAATAAAGAAAAAGGAGAAGAATAGAGTATTTAACCAGTCGCCTCTCGCGCGAAGAGCATTAGTATTAAAACAACTGTATTGAAAACAACAAAGAATAAAAATTGTCGTAACTTTAGATTGTTCTCTCTCTCACAAGCCGAATCAAATAGCCTTTGTCGAGGCTCAAAAAGAGTTGGATTTTCGCTTTCGCTATCGCTGTCGCTATCGTTCCTGTCGTGGCATTTTTCCTGACGGAGAAGTTGGCCAATCTGCTGGGATCCTTCCAGCCAAGGATCGCCACATCGTTCCAAGTGTCCGTGAGCGGACAAGGATCGACGCCAGTAAGATCCTTATTACGGCATACTGGACACGGCATGAAACTATGGACACGACACGGCACAATGGACTGGATACCACGCTATAGGGCTGACAGTCGTGCTATTCTGCTCCCTAAGTAAAGAAGGGTGACACCTTCTTGAAATGGCGAGTGGGCTAATAGTGCGGCTGCCCCCGTCCCGCTAAAACCTTGGCAGGCCTCCGGATACGTTCAAAACTCGTCGCCAATTGGTGATTGGTGAGAAGTAGGCTCAGATGTAACATTCCTGACTTACACCGATCTGGCTCTGAACACGGTCCCCATGAATGACCGTGTCAACCCTAGCATGGCCTCCCTGCTTGCATAGATAACTATGAGATCACGATAGGAAACTACATACAACGAGTGGAGATAGCGGCCCGGAGGGGGGACCCATCAGAATGGATAACATTGGAGAAAAAAACAAAAAAGACGAAAACGAAAAAACAAAAAAAAAATATGAAGGACGACGGCAAGACGCCAGATAGTGAAAACGTAGGAGCGAACGTGTTCGCAAGAAGCGGAAAGCTGCAGAGATCACCAGCGTCAAACCAGGTGACCACAGCGAGTTCCAGTAGTAGCATACCCCAAGTGGAACAGCATGGACCCCAAGGAGAGCAGCTAGGAGCGGTGCCATGCCAAATATTCACACCGAAATCCAGCAGTGGCAAACAGCAAGAATTGCAGCTTGGGAGAACCAAAATGACGGAGGTTAGGAGGAAGATCGAAGAAATCTATGTGTTCGTGAAGGATAAGAACAACATACACAAGGAGGTCAAGCTACTAGCGACGGTCATCAAATCCGGCATAGCTGTGGCAGATCGGGAACTGCAAGAATGGAGAAGAAGAGCCGAAGCGGCCGAAAAGGCTCTGCTTGAGGCCAAGGAGAATGCAATGCTGGCTGTAGCGCAGGAGACGCCGAAGGGACCAACGAACCCACGTCCGGAAAAAAGAGATAGGGAAACGCCAGGAGACGTAGAGGACCCCAAAAAACACAAGGACGACGAATACGGGGACAAGGAGCAAGAAGATGAAGAAGACAATGATTAGCGTAAAGTCGAAAACCAGAAGGAGAAGAAGAAAAAACTGAAGGAAGAGGAAAAAAGGAAGACGGAACAGAAGAAGAAGGAGAAGGAAAAGAAGAATGAAAAGGAAAAAAAAGAAGAAGAAGACGGAAGAGAGGAAGAAGGAAGTCAAGAAGAAGGAAAACCCCAGGCATCGTAGGGAGAGAAGTAAGGGCGACGCTCTGGTTATCGAGGCGAAAGATAAAACGACATACGCAGCACTCCTCCGGAAAGTGAGAGAGGATCCGGAGTTGAAGCAACTGGGCGAGAACGTGGTGAAAACCAGGCGCACCCAGAAAGGCGAGATGCTCTTCGAGCTGAAGAAGGACCCGAGGAGTGTAAGAGCCTTATCGCAGGAGTCAGTGGTCGAGTGCAAGGATCTGGATGAGATCACAACGGAAGACGAGGTACGATGTGCGCTGAAGGTGCAAGGCAATCTGGGAGATGTGCCTATGACAATCCGGTTGAGGAAGGCGTACGGTGGTACACAAACGGCGTCGATACGACTTGCGACGGACGCAGCTAACGAGTTACTGAAGACAGGACGAGTCAAAGTTGGGTGGTCAGTATGCCCCCTGAAAGTTATCCCTCGGGTTACCAAGCAAATGGAGAGATGCTTTAAGTGCACGAACTTTGGTCACCAGGCGAGAAACTGTAAAGGCCCTGATAGATCGGATCTGTGCAGGAAATGCGGAGAGAAGGGGCACTATGCTAAAGACTGTATGAAGCAACCGAGGTGCATGCTATGCAGAAAGGAGGACGGAAACGGTCAAACGGGAAGTTTCAGGTGCCCAGCTTACAAAAAGGCGATAGCGGGCCAATAGTAATGGAGATAACCCAAATAAATCTCAATCAGTGTGACACAGCACAGCAACTGTTGTGGCAGTCGACAACGGAAACAAAGTGCGACGTTGCAATGATTGCGGAGCCGTATCGAGTCCCTCCCGATAACGATAACTGGGTGGCCGATAGAGCAGGGATGGCGGCAATACAAGTTATGGGCAGGTATCCCATACAAGAAGTGGTGACGAGGTCTTACGAAGGTTTTGTGATCGCCAAAATTAATGGAACCTTCGTATGTAGTTGCTATGCACCCCCGAGATGGACAATGGAGCAGTTTCACCAGATGCTAGATGGACTCACCGGGGAGCTCACCGGGCGGAGACCAATCGTCATTGGAGGAGATTTCAATGCTTGGGCAGTGGACTGGGGAAGCAGATGTACCAACGCAAGAGGGTATAGCCTCTGGCAAAGTTGAACGTCAGTCTGGCCAACGAAGGAACCCCATCAGCACCTTCCGCAAAGATGGTAGGGAATCCATTATCGACGTCACTTTCTGCAGTCCGTCGTTAGTGACAAGTATGAACTGGAGAGTGTGTGAGGAGTACACTCATAGTGACCATCAGGCGATTAGGTACAGCTTTGGCCAACGGATACCTATGGGGCTGTTCATAAACTACGTAGACAGTTTAGGGGGGGGGGGGGGGTTGACAATTATCCACGGCCCATACAAATTTTAAATTTTTTGTATGGACAATTGTCTACGCAGGGGGAGGGAGGGGGTCAAGAATCCCAAAAATCTGTCTACGTAGTTTATGAACAGCCCCTATGGCAATGTGGAAAACGAAAGTAAGCAAGCGGAGGTGGAAGACGAAGGCATTCGACAAGGATCTCTTTGTAGAAGCTCTCCGGGTAGACAGCAGCGTCCCAGACCAAAGCGCGGACGAGTTGACCGAATCGTTAGCGAGGGCATGCGACACAACCATGCCGAGGAAATCGGAACCAAGGAACAGACGGCGCCCAGCTTACTGGTGGAACGAGGCACTTAGCACCCTCCGCGCTAGTTGTCTCCGAACCAGAAGGCGCGTTCAGAGAGCAAGAACTGATGCAGACAGAGCAGAGCGACAAATTATGTATACTGTTGATCTTCTGCCATAAATTTCTATATTAAAAATTTTTCTTCAACCAACGTAGACTAGTACAAATACATAGGTATACAGTTTTTTTTTCTTAAACATAAAAAAAATCGAAAGAAAAAGTAAAAAGTACAATTTTGTCTTAAATAAAAATTAAGCAGTGTCTGCTTTCCTATTTTTCTTCTTATGAATTATTATTCTGTATGGAATTGAAATATTGTTTTTCAGTTTATGCCGAGGCATTGTAAAATCAATGGTTTCGCAGTATTGATTAAAAGAGACCATCATGCGATTTAATGGCCCATATTTTGCATAATTTGTACGATGATCGTTTATGGCAATTACATTTCGATTTAGGAGTTGCCGAGTATGTGCATAGAAATATAATTTCGATAAAAGTTCTTTTGAGTCAATGCGTTGCGAAATAGCATCGTTTACAAATGAAACCATTGCATATTCACGACGCTCTTTTAATGATTGTATGTTTATAAGTATGCAGCGTGCTTCATACGGTGGAAGAGTAAATGATGTCCAACCTAATTTATGAAGGGCGTATAATAGAAATTGTTTTTGTACTGATCGGACGAATGATTGAAAAAGGAGACCATACAATGCTACAGAATTGACCTCACATAGGCACTATATAATGTTTTAATTGTGTATGGGTCCTGAAAGATATAGCAAAAGCGCTTGTTATTTCCGCTGTGAATGATTGTGTTGTAATGTTCTATGAAAGTTAGTTTGGAGTCTAAGATAATTCCTAAATCTTAATTCTTTCACATTTGTCTACATTTTGATATCCTAATGCAATTGAAATGTTTGATGTGGGTCTTTTCCTACTAAATGATATTAAGTTGCATATTTTTACATTCAGTTCTAGTAGACTTTTTTTTACACCATATTTAGAATAAGTGTATTTCATTCTGGAATATATTGGTGTCTTCTTCATTTCTTATTTCCAAAAAGAGTTTCATGTCGTCGGCATAGATTGGCAATTTTAGTATTTTGAGAATAAAAGAAATAACGTTTACGTCTTCAGGGGACGACTGAAGTGACTTGAATTGGGCTCGATTTCTTTCCGTTGAATATAATTATTTGTTTTCGGTTATTTAAATATGATTCAGCCATTTCAGGAGTCTTAACTCAATTCATTTTTTTTGCAATTCAAAGATATGTATCAATGCGGTAAAATGCCTTGCTAACGTCTGTATTGAGGGCTTCTACATGGTTTCCGTGAATAGTCTGTAAATTCAAGTAAATTTGTCGAGGTCGAACGACCCTTGAAGAAGCCGTGTTGCATGCCAGTAATTCTATTTTTGATTTGGAGAAATCAATTTCGTTGGCAATTGCCTCGAAAAGATTAGGAATGCAAGAAATGACCATAGAAGTGACCATAGAAATTAGTTTTTCCACATTTTTGGGAAGGTTCCGGATTGCAGGGACATATTAAAAAGCCAAAACAATGGAGCAGTGAGTTTCATTGCTAGGCTCTTCATAAATACTGGAGGAATTCCGTCAGGTCAGGACCTTTTGAGGCGTCTAAATTGTTTAAAACCTGCAAAATATCCTGCACTTGAAGTTGATTGTCCCTTGAAAATTTTGGATAAAATGCAAAGGATCAGTGCATTATGAGATCGCAGCCTAATTAGCTCAATTTTTTGGAGAATGATCTGAACTTGATTTGGAATCGATTGAGTGGGGTGGAGCAAAAACGGTATTTTGAACACTAAAAGCCTTCAAACCAGGATAATGGCCATTTAATTGATAAGCGGGAAGAGCAATAGTGAAGTTCCATCCAATGATCTGTTACTGTAGGTACATCTTAAATGCCTCTCATTCATATGCAAAAAACTTTGCGCCACTTCCACGCATGTAGGTTTATACATTTTCCTCTCTCCGCTGAAATGGTTGTTCGTCGTTTCTCATCTCAGGCAAATTGCACACCTCCTTACCACGTTCGAAGCTCGGGTGGAGAGAGTGTGAGTGTAAAATGCACCATATTAAGACAAGAGAACGCTTCATTCATATTTCAGTATTTCACTCATCTGGTCTCGTCGATGAGGTAAATATATGCGGCCTCTATAACGTAATATAACGTAACTGAAATGAATTTAAAAAAAATTGGATGGATCTTCCTTCTCTTTTTATATACCTCGCGTTTCTCGGCTCGCTTGTCTTTCGCTGGTATCCCAATTTCAACCGGGCGGTAAACGTAACGTTTCTAGTATTTTTCAATGCTTTTCTGGTTACCATGGTAGCATATACCTGAATCTACTATATGTGTGTGCAAATATACGAAAAGAAAGTGTAGAGAGCCCGTTTCATAATTACCACGCAGAGGAGCGCAGTTTTCGAAAGTAAGTGTAGGTTTAAAACACCTTGCTGCAAACGCTCAAACACCGTGTACTGGATACGGTTATTTTGCACATTTTTGGTAGCACGGCGAAAAAGTTTACCGTCGCTTCACTTTCTTTTGATGAAAGAGCTAGAGTCGTGGATCATCTTCAGCGTAAGACAAAGACCGCTCTGTGTTTTTTTTATTTACATTAAAACTACTACGCATATCTGTCATATGTTACTTTTTGATATATACCTATCTCTCTTTTTTATAAAACAGGATTTTTTTCCAAAAAAAATTGCTTAAAAATATAAATGCGCACATGAAAATATGTGCGGATTGGAATTCTACGCATTACAGAAATATTGATAACATTATTCAAAAAAGACACGCACATACACTAAAAAAAATGCTATGATGCTAGATTCTGCAAGCTTTAATATGTATATATATATATATATGCTACTTTAAAGTGCTATCAACAGGTAAACATTGAGGAACCGATATTTCTCCAAATAACACCCTTCAATTTATGCTACTTTAAAGTGCTATCGACAGGTAAACATTGAGGAACTGATATGTCTCTAAATAAAACCTTCAATTTATGATGCTCACAGGACTGGTAGCGATCAATGCTGTCAAAAATAGTGATTTTAGTGACCATGTTGAAGAAATAAGTGACCAAATAGTGACTTATAGTTTTAAAACAGTGACTAAAAAGTGATCTAAGGAAGAAAATTAGTCGATCTGATGGCATATCAAATAAATGATGGTAAAACATCCACTTATTCAATTAGAATCTCATTAACACTTAAATATGTACTATAGGAACCTTTAAAGCGAAATATTCAATAGAAAGCTAGACTAAACCTCCAAGTGTCTACTACCTGGCAAACAGATGTAAGCACATCTCACCGGAATGATGTTTAAAAAAATTCAATTTAATCGGTCATGGCATCTCTGAGATATTTTTTTATGAAAATAAAAAGTTTGTCCCGAGCTTTTACGGGTTAAGCATAAACCCGAAAACCGAAAGGATCACTAGGTTAAATGGGTCATTACTAAGACAATAGCATTTTCCTGGGTCGAATTCGGACCTGTGTTCGAATTCTTTAAAATTGGTCTATATTTAATCAAAAAATATTCTATTCCTAATTTTATTAGAATGTTCTCAAACGTTTCTTTTTGAATCTTTACCCAGCATTTATTTCAGAATTATTTTAAAATAAGACTGAGATTCTCTCTGACAGTCCCTATTTTTTGTATGGGTCTAGAAATTCTCTGCAGATCCATAAAAACCCATGAAATTCATCCTTAGATATTCTTATATTTGTATAGCTTTTCTAGGTATTTGGGGAAGATTCCTGCTATAATTCTATTCAAAAATTGCTTTAATTCTCTTTAATTCCAAAAAAAATCACTTCAGAATTGCCTTGAAATTTTGTTAAGAACTATATTGGACATCTCCTCTAAATTCTTCAGCAATTTCGCTTAGAAGTTTCCTTAAAATTCTCTAGAAATTCGTTTCATTATGCCCTTGGAATGGACTTTAAATTATCATCAGAATTTCTTTGAAATTGTACGCTCAAAATTCGATTTACATGGTATTTTTCACAGATCCTGGGATCCTCCTTACAATTGATTTTGAATTAAAAAAAACTTTTTAAAAATTTTACTCTGAACTTACACAAGTGACATGGGAGTTAAAGTCTAAAATTATTAAAAATTCTTTCCAAAACTCTCTTCGATTTTCTGTAAAAAATCTTTTTTTTCCTTGATTTGTTTTCCGTTGATCTTGTTTTCCGTGCTGAGCACCGACGCCAGTGAGGCAGCTCCCACACCTGGACCCTACCTATCGACCCATCAACTCATGAACCGGGGACCAACGGCTTTTGTTTTCTCTAAACAAAAAACCAGGTGTTTCCATTGGAAAGCCTTCTCAAAATTCATTCGACAAAAATCTAGTATAGACCAAGAATCATGAGAATTTTGAAGGGTCCAAAATCTTATTTTATGCACGTGGCTCTCTGTACATTTCAAATGGATAGTCACGTCACCACGACGTGACTTTTCTCACGTCAGTAGTGGCACAAGTCACTTCGACTCTAGGAATGACCTCCAATTTGTCCCGATTTGTCATAGAAATTCATGGGTTTATCCCGGTAACTTCGAGTTCCCGGCTTTTCCCGGTTCACTGCTTTAACATTTTATGAGATCTTAGACTTAATGGTTTTTTTTTCTTTATTATTGAGATTTTAGCCAGTTGGCTAGTTCATCTCATATTTAAGTAAATGTTAAACTTCAATTTTAATGTTTTTTTTTTGTACATTTGATCTCTTAAAACTGATCTCATGTCCTGAAATCGTTTGTGGATATTAAGTTGTTGTTTTACCAAAAATTACACATTTTTATACGAAATTAGAATTTAGCTTTAAACATGGAAATTATCCGAAAAGATCTAGAAAAACCTGGAAATCGCAGGAACTAGCTAAAATGTTACTTCAATTTCATTAAATAAAATAAATTCACAAGAGAAGATGACGACAAAGAAGCTCCGATAATTTCAAGTGGTAGAAAAACATAGATACACTGGAGTCGCTTTTTACGCGGTTTTGTTTTCCACAATTTTTTTTTACGCGGTTAGTGCCGCTTAATCGAAATTTACGCGGTACATTTTTAACGATTTCTCAACAACGATACAACCTATCGACTTGATTCCAATCATATTATCCGTTTCAAGCTATAGGTAATCGAATGGCATACTTTTAAAAAAAATCACAATTTTTGGTGTAAATACAGAATTTTTTTAAATATGTCTATATGGACCATAGCATGCTATAATAACGAATGGCATCAAAATCCGATTTATAAAAAATATTTAAGCATGTAAAAAATCAAAATCTCAGTAGTTTTTTTTACGCGGTTTTTTTTACGCGGTTTTTTTTACGCGCCACGTATCCCCCGCGTAAAAAGCGACTCCAGTGTAAATCATTAATATTGCGGCAAGATTTGTGATGGTTCCATTGTTCTGAAAAACATCAGTTAGGATAACTTTGACATAAAGTGTTGACAGTTAACATCATAATACCAAACCTGCAAAATGCGTGTCAATACTGTGATACAGCCTAGTTGTATCGATACTGTGAAGCGCTTGATCATCGCCACGAATTTTATAGATTTCAATTCATAGTGTAAGCATCTAAATAATTGTGTATTGGTAATCATACTTTAAAATAATTTGCTATTAGTAATGGAAAACTGGATAAATTCTCAAAAAACTCGAATATTTCAAACTTTAACTGTTTGGCTGGATGCGTTCAAAAAACTGGAAGAATCAAAATCGTGGTATGTTTTCCTAAAAATTACTATACACAATTCACACCATTCCGCAATTTTCGCGACATGATTTAATGTTTCCGCGATTTTCACTACTGAAACTTCAAATCCGCTATAAATCCGCAACAATCACGAAATCCGCGAAATCCACCCCTGTTTTAACAGCCCAACTTACAAGAACAACATATCAGCATAACATCTAATGCTTTCATATTTCAGAAACACGTTTTTGATAGCGAAATGAGTCGTACCTTGGTGTTATGTATACAATTAGACTCAGCTTCCTTTTGGTGCTTATTTATTACAAGTCTTGACTGAATCCTTAGTTTAAAATAAATATTAAATTTGTTACGATGAGTGCCAATTTTAGATACTTACGTGTGGTGCAGTAATCGCCTTGCCAACCAGCTAAACACACGCGCTCACCAGTTGGTGAACAAGTGTAGTGGCCAAACTGATCGTCGCGTTTCCGGCAAAGATTCGCACATCCCGCTCCGTAGTATGATGGATCACACGTAACCCGAAAGGCGTATTGCATGCTCGAGTGTGACGAATTGTTACTGTCCTCCGTCCACTCGGTAGAGACATCCAGAACTCGTTGGTTTGAAAAACGTGATATTAAAATACCTGAAACAGAACAGTGTAAATGCAGAAAATTAATTTTAAATCTTCATGTGTATCTACACCCAACCGGTGGATGTAAGATTCGCTTACAATTATGTGGGATTCATCATCAGAGGATGTAAGTGGAGACCGCATGAACCGAGGATGCGATATACCTAGCTGCGGTCCAATGCAAGGAAATTGGAGACCGAAAAATGTAGAGTGTATTAGTGAGGTAAATTTATTATGTCGAAAAAAAATAGGAAAAAGGTTGCCGACTGGACTCGAACCAAGAACGTTGCGATTATCAGAACTGTGCTTTCTCCACTGCTCTCTCCATGCTTCTGAATAAAGATAGCCTAAAAGCAAACAAGAAGCGTTCCTTTCCTCTCACACTCGACTTCGTATGCTTTTTCTGCTGGAGAGATTCGCGGCAAGGGTGTGCGTCGTTCTACCATGTTATACATAAAAATCAAGGCAAATGCTTGCTTGTGTAGGTGAAAGCACAGACAGAACACGAAATAAAAAAGGTAAAAAACCATTACATCGCCTGTAAGGTCAACATCTAACATTCGCTGCGATGTTCATGAACAGAGGATGATAGGAAATGGAACTAACATTCATTGTAATAGATTTTTGGTTTGCGTGTAGTGCTGCAAATTAACGACCATACACGGTAATATTCACAAAACAGCTTTCATCACTCATTCGAGCTAAAAATAATCTTCACGAGAAATTATGCCAAATGTTAGTGACGAACATGTGCAGTTTTATTATTACCTAAACTTTAAACGGAATTAAATGCACTAAGCAATATAAATCCATGGAGCAATCAAAGTTAACAAGCATCTAGGTCCGTTACTGCATGGGTTGTTAATGTGTTTGTTGAACCAGCCTTGTAAATAAAATAAAACTGCTAAAAACTTTGTAAATAAAAGGAAAAAATTATAATGTGGAAAAGAATACACGAATTACACTTTTTGTTACTACCTAGTTGAATCTTTGTCATTTAACGAAAAACTTAATTATATTTTGACGAAGGTTTATGTGAGAGTCAATTCTTCCAGTGACAAAGTAAAAAAATAATAATGTCAATATCGCGTGAAAATTTCCAATGACAATGACAATTCTCAGCACTGAGTGTGTGTATCTTCGTAATGTTTGTGTCGTGGAAGTAAACGAAAAGAAGACCGCCTGTTTGGCAGCACACTACCGTAAGCGCTAGGCAGGAAATGATGAGCTATTTTTTCTCTCTCCGCCATACAAAATCCTACCACCACACAACCAGAATGTGCCTACAGAAGCTGAGTCTTAATTTCAACTGATTAGGTACGAAAGAGAAGCCTAAATTAAACAAATTCACCATTAATTTCTACTTCTTAATGCTCTGGCACTGCACTACACCAGATACAAGACGAAGATAGAAAAACAGATGATAGAGAGTGAGCATGCGGGGGGTTGTGGTTTAATCAATCGTATTTTGTTTCCTTGTTTCCTTCTCCTTACGGTTGGTTACAAATATTGATTTAACCTAAATATGTTTATATGCGAGGTATAAAAAGCAATAATAAAATGGTGAGAAAATGAAGCAAAGCTATGAAACCAAAGAAAACATACAAAGGAAATACGTTATGGGAATATGAATTACCAATTTTGTATTTCACTCAAATTATTTTTCTCGCACTTCAGCTATTCGGTGAAACCAACCGTCGGCAGAAAGAGCAACAGAAGGGCAGAATAGTGTGGAGTAAGTATACGTATTATGTTGTGCTCAGTACGTAGAAATCCATCAATGGGGGTTTGAAATCGGAGGATGAAACAGTTTTTGGCAACCAGTAGTAAACCATAATTGATGCCTTTCAGAAACGCCACTCACAGCAAGGCCCGTAGGCTAAAAACTTGTTTGCTCGAGTGCAACGTATGTATTCTGCGGCAGGCATGCAATACGGAAGCAGTGACGGAAGGCGACTGAAAGCATGCACACGAATGAACTAAGGAAAACGAACGACGTGACGACTACGACGACGGAAAGAACCACTCTTATCCAGACAAATAAAACACCTGCAGTAGAGCTTATACTTGCATTTCACTATTTATGCCTGAGCGGTTGGAAAACACACACCTTTCTGGGCATACCTTCGATTTCAGTTAAAACTCCTACTTCCTAAAACTTATCGAAATAAACAGGATTATCAAACTAGTCGATCAAATTGGAAAAAAAAATAAAAAAATTATAGAAAGTAGGAAATGCTCTAATGTTGGCATATGGAATTGGGTCCATCGCTAAAAATCTGCTATTTATCAATTTTATCTAGATGCACGCGTCATTGGGACGGTACTAATGTATATTTTTGGTCGCTACTGAAAATTTAGTCGATTGCTGAATTAATATATGGGCCCACATTAGAGGTATTTAGGCCGACATTACATCCATTTCCCCTCAAATATAAAATAATGCTATGCTTAGATTGAATAGATGCCACCTAGTGCAACAGCAAATAATCTGCAAAGTATAACCATCTCAGTTATCAGCCCAATTTGTACCGAAGACTTCAATGATGGTAAGGATATAAACCTGCACGTAAAACAAATGGCATGAACATCAAATGTAAGTGGGGATTCCTGGATTCCATCAGTGGCGCAGTGTCCGTGGCGTGGGATGGGGTGTGATATCATATAAATTATATGGAAGCTATTTCGATTTATAGAGGAAACAGTTAAAAAAAAGCATTCTAAATATACATTCTATCCAGATTTTTTTTTAAATATACATATCATTCCCGGACAACTAACTCTGTGAAGAACTATCAATAAATTAAATGAAAATTGGATGCTGATGGAAACTTTTTGGAGAGGTTGGAAAGAGCTTGAAGAGCAATCATAAAAAAAACCTCCGGAGAAAGTTAGAAGAAGCTGATAGACTCCCAACCCAAGACGGAAGAAACTTTCAGAAAAAAATTAGATAAACTTCCAAAAAAGTCGGCGGACATTTCCGGAGCATGTCAGCAGGACCTCTGGGAGAGCTCGGAAGAAGTTCTAAAGATAAATCGTTAGAATTGGCCAATGTCAGTCAAAAGAAACTTCCAGATCAAATATAGAAAAACAAGTTGCAGGACTCTAAACAAAGAAGTTGCAGGACTCTTCCGGTGGCAATCGTAAACAACTTCCTAATAAAACTGGAACAAGCTTTCGCGGAGATGGAAAAAAGTTGGGGTAAACATTCCAAGAAAACTAGAATAAAGAATAAGGTTCTTTTAGATTGGGTCTATCGCTAAAACTCTGTTATTTATATATTTGGATTTAACATCCAGCGCCGATGGTGCAATGGGTAAGCGTGACTACCTTTCACTCCAAAGGGCCTGGGTTCAATCCCAGTCGGCGCCGTCGGGATTTTCTGAGGCATACAATCTCTGATCACGCCTTCATTTCATTATTGATTTTTCTTCGGCTAAAATCTTCCCATGGGGTGCTTATAATGAAAAATACTAAAACAATGAATTCTAATTCTGCATTTTGATATTAATACACAAAAGTTTCATCGGGGATCTTGAACATCAACAAACATCAAACATCACTAAAATTGATCCCCATTCTGTGCATATGAAAAAGAGTAAAAGTTGACCAATATTTTGTAACATCAAGGTTCTTAGGGGTTTGAACCCTAACCTAAATAAGTGGATTCCAGATGAAGAAGTGTACAACAAGGAAGAATGTTGTATTTTTGCTATGTTTCTAACCATACACTTTGTGGCGCACTTTCTGTCGGATCGATTGAGTGTTTGGTATTTCTCTTCTCCGCTGCTTTACTTTTACGCAAGGTGAAAGGCTAGCAAACTTTGCGTTTGCTTGATTCTAACTTTGAGGATTTCAGAAAATTGACGCATTGAGTGATCAGATGACAGCCCTAGGTGAAACATTACAAAGTCATTACATTACAACTCTGTAATAGAGTCGTACATTTCTCGATTGATGTGTATTCTTGTTGGATTAACAATGCATTAAATAGCACCAGTTGTCAAGATATCACCGAAGCGAAACAGAATTCCTGACGTGCAGGATTCTGAGGGGATATTTCCAGAACCGATTTCTTGCCTACGAGGCGAACATGGGACAAAGATCGATTAGGATCACGGTGGGAGTTTTACAAGGCTCCATCCTTGGTCGAATGCTCTGGAATGGAATATACAACGGCGTGCTGACGCTGAAGCTGACCAAAGGAGTCGAGATCGTTGGCTTTGCGGATGACGTCGTCTTAACTACCATAGGCGAGACTCTGGAAGAGGTGGAAATTTTGGCGACCGAGGTGATCTACACGATTGGAAACTGGGTGCAAGGTGCGAAGCTGCAGATAGCCCAACACAAAAAGGAAGTGCTATTGGTCAGTAACTGCAAAGCGGTGCAGCGGATAGAAATCACCGCAGCGGTACTGAAATACATGGGAATGATGATCGGCGGCCGCCAAAAATTTAAGCGGCCACGTTGAATATGCCTGCGAAAAGATGGCCGTCAACGCGGTAGCTAGATTCATGCCAAGCAACTCTGGACCAAGCAGAGGCGGCTTCTGGCTAGTGTATTCCCGTCGATGCTGAGGTACGGACGAGGGTACGGAGGTACGTCTAGACTCATGGCCATGCGAGTTGTGAGCGCGTACAGAACCATTTCGTCGGAAGCAGTATGTGTTATCCCCGGAATGATCCCTATCGGCATCACTCTGGCGGAGGACAGCGAGTGCTACAAGCGGAAGGGAACCAGATTAATACGGAAAGTGGTGAAAGCGGAATCGATGGCCAAGTGGCAGCAGAAATGGAACACAGCGGAGAATGGTAGATGGACACAAAGGCTAATACCGGTTTTCTCGACCTGGTTGAACAGAAAGCGTGGAGAAGTCCACCTGACGAAATTCATATCTGGTCAGTATTTGCAGCGGTTCGGACAAGCAACGTCACCCCTCTGTCCGGAATGTAGAAATGTGAAGGAAACATCGAAGCACGTGGTCTTCGACTGACCTACATTTATAGCAGTGCGAAAGAGATACCTGCTCTTAACGCGGAAAATGTCGTCGATGAAATGTGTCGAGAGCGAATACCGTCAGCAGGGCAGATACGCAGTCTGAGCTGCAACGTAAGTGGAGAGACGATCAACTAGCTAGTAACGTCAGCTAGCGCTGAGATTATCAGAAGCGCGTGCTTATGCAGACCCTCACATTTTGTCTCCACGTGTTGACAGTCCGTTTAACTCTGCTGGATTCATCTTCGCCAGTCTATGTTTACTATACCGCCTGTAGTAAAAACGGCTAAGTTCGTTTTGAGGTTTTCGACCCCTGCGCAAAATAAAACTTTTACACTTGTTTGGAAGATCTTTTAGAGTCAGACTTGTATATATGTATGTATGTGTAAGAAGCCCTGCTACACAGAGCGGTCAAATTTCGTTATCATCATTCAGAATTCAACATGTTGGTGTTTGAATAACCAAAAAGGATTGGGTGGGCCCGTAAGCAGACACACTTACGCGAAACCCGCGGGAACAAGAGAATCACCTTCCAACAATAACGAATGATCCAAATAAAACGAATAATGAAATTCGAAATACATAATAAGCTTTCCACGGATGGTTTGTTTGAGAAGAGCGCGTCAAATTCAGTAAAATTACAGTACACATTTCCTCCTAGACTCCGGTTGGCACTCCACTCCATTGTTCAGTTACAATTTCAATGGTGCTCTGATGCTCCCTCACGTCCCAGCATTTTTGAATATATACCTAGCAAAATTTTACATATAAATAGGCAAAATTTAATGTTCATAAAATATATAGTAGTAAATATATAATACAAATAACCTAGATTTTAAATTATTGCAATTTAACTTCCTTCAACCCATTGCAATGGCTTCAAAGTCCAGCAGTAATCCGAGTAGAGAAATAAAGAGCAAATAACGTAGAAGAAATGCATTTTGAATAAATTAGCAGTGACAGTGAAATTAAACGCACGCACAACTCACGGTCAGTTAAACGCTGTAAAAAAAACATCGCTACATAACTGTTCGCTGCGGTATTTCATAACTGTAACTCTAGATGTAATAGAATTTCCCGAAAACAATTTGCGTCGCCCAACATGATGTGTATATACATCCTAATATTATTGAATAAAGTGTAGAGTAGTGTGTCAAGAGTTAACGAATGACCACAGTGGTAGTTATTACTTGATAATTCCTACGGCAATATTCCGAGTCAGTCCTGATATTAATCTCAATTATTTCCCGTTTACAAAGTGAATAGGAACCTTTTTTTACTGGCCGGCATTTGTAAAAAAAATTCAATAGCGAATAATTAAAATTAACTAAATTATAGAAAAAATAAATTAAAAACAAATCAACTTCAGGGACAATTTTTGTTTAAAGCTAAAGCAAATTTCAACTCAATAGTTCTCTTGATGTATTCGATTACAACCACTTGGTCAGTTCTATACAGTATAGTGCATTCTATACGATTACATACTCTACGATTATTTCCATATGAATACATACAACTAGGAATCTGATTTGAAATATTACTGCGAATCCTCAGCAATAAATAAATTATAAAATAAAAAGTTAGGTCGATTAATCTACTTAGAATATTTCTAGATGATGATGATGATGATGATGATGATGATTATATGCAACTACCACTCACTGTAGCAAGACTACTGTCGGTAAACTGTGGACTACCCTCGCTGTTCGACTTGATCAAGTTTAATAACCTCTAACTGTACTCAACCTGCCATTGTATGAAGAGCCAAAAACGGTTGGGGTGAATCTGTGGGCAACATCGCCCACGTGCATCCACGGGATTAATGAGAATCTCCTTCCAACAACAGGATCATACAACCGATCAAGAAACAGGCCATCCAACAGGAGGATGTCCCAAATGAGTGGGAACAACAGCCCGCCCTCTTTTCAAGAAATGTTAAAGACAAGGAGTTGGCATTTCCACTCTCCCCATCCATTTCGCTTCAATCGGGTGCCCTGGCGTGCCCAGCATTTAATGTTTTATATAATAATGGAATGAAAGTTAAAAGAAAAATAAAGGAGAGATCTCATCAGATGATGCAAACGAATCCATGACATCACGATAATTTCGAAGAGCTCTCATAGATATGCTGCCGCTACTTTTTTAACCGGTGTTAAAAACAGCACTCCCGCCTTTAGTTCCTCACACAGCAGCGCAAACCCCTATCAACCACGAAACACACTCTAGCTGCTCCAACTAGAGGGACCTCAGAAGGAGCTAAAGAAGGACTGCGTCCACTTTCCATCACCAATCACTCGCGACACAACGGTTTCAATTCGCCAGTACACAGTCTGTGAGAAGCAACGCCAGCTCCTCACCGGCCGAATCAACTCGCGACCAGCGCCGAAATCAGAGCCGACAACTCCAGCGACTGAAAACAAATGCGTCTAATAGCGGCCACGGCACGCTTCGATTGCATTTCTGAAACACAACCTCCACGCACAAACACACGACGACAACATTCGAAAGGACCTTTTGTCCAGGAGGTGGAACGCCAGCACGCAGCAAACAAGGGAAGAAAAATGCACACACAGAGTACGAACTGGCCGGCTAACGTTGAAAATCAAACGCAAACGCTTCAAAATTCCAGTCTTTTTTTTTTTGGTATCAAGCTGGAGCTGCGTGACAGCTTAATTTTCAAGACTTGACCCATTTGAATAAATTTTGCTTCTATCTTTGACAATGCAGCAGAAGGACTAGCCTATGTTGGTCGCTTGAACACTGGATTCCGTATGTATTGTTTCAAGATAGTTATAGAAAAAATTCTGTGACGTGTGCGCGTAGATACATCCGCGTAGTAAACCGATTGAATAAGTAAATCCGTTTCAAACCAAATATCTAAATTATGTAAGTCGAAAACCGCGCGAATTCCGAAAGCCGTGCGAGACAATCGAAGCGAGAAAAAAGGCTTATTATCATTTAAAGAGTGCCACCAAAATAAAAGTGATAGCCTATGTTGGCAAGTTGATTAATTTTGGTTTCCTCCCTAAATATTCTACTTATTTTACTGTTGAGCTTTGTTTCAATTTAGTTATTTTACCGCACGTATCAATCATTTCAAGATTTCGCGACCGTACCGAACAAATTCTATACTACAGAAGCTCAAAAAAACTTTTGGTGAGCTCTACCGCATTGCGAATCACTTCTGCATAAGCTCCGTAGACGTAGGCGCGTTGATTCCGACAGCCGCGAAAAGTTAAACATGCATCAATACCACATAAGGAAAGATCGATTTTACGTATGGTTTAGTTCATAGATTAACATTGACTGCTGTTTACAAATGTAAGTACTTGAACACTAAGAAATAAGTTAACTCAAATGCTTTAACCGCATATATAAGAGATTTCGCGTATTGAGAGAATTATATAGTAATCGAGTACAACAAACTCAGGGGAATACAATACCTCCAAAAGTTTAAAAGCTATTAATTGTCACATACGTCCACTTTTACTTATTTCCTAAACTATTCCTCTCCTTGTTAATCTGCTAAATGCTATTGGTCTGCCTGCGTTTTCTTTTAAAAGTTCAAGACTAAATAAGAAGATTTATTCTACAACTTTAAAGGTTAGTTGCCTCTCTAAGCGGACCCCCCGCATCCTAATTCTTTTGTTAATCTACTTAATGTCATTAGACTTTCTGAAGTTTCTTATTTAAGTTCATTTGATGATTATGATATCTCATTAGTATAATTTAATAAATTATTAAAAGCTCTAATTCACCTAATCAAGCATAACCCATGCTTTATTAAGTACCTGCACTTGTGCTTGTAATCTAAAATTAAACGTGTTTCAAGTACTTTTGATTTTGACCTATACCTATTTATTATATCTTAGTTCGACCCAGGTAACACCTTCATGTGACTAAAATGCTTCATTTTGAAGTTAGTTTCCTAGCTGATTTTTAAATTATATAAGGTATATGCTCCAATTACGCTCTCACGTTTCCACTATGTCGCACCACAAAAATACATATGGGTATGCCACAATAGAAGCACACCACAGTGCAAATCCCGAGCCATAGTTCAAACACTTATCCCAAATCAAAATCAAGCACATATAAGATTAGTTACAATACCATGTACAAAAATGATGTTCAACATTGTTTCCTGAGTAATACTTCAATGAAAACAACAATGAAAGCTTGTCACGCAAATAGAAGGGGCACCGTTGGGCACTTTCTGAAATATTTCAATAGTATAATTCCCTTTCAAGCCCAAATAAATCTATCTCCGTAAAAATAAATAAAATAAGAGTGGCAAAACCCGCCAGTATCACACCCAACGTCAGTGCCTATACGTAAGCGTACTACGACGCGGCTCTCAGTTAAAGGAGTAACAAGTGTGATACTATCACTGCTAGACTAGATCTTTGGTTCTCTCATGCAGTGGTTTATCAGAGAGGGGAAGCTTAGTAATCCCCATTGCCTGCCCATGACGCCATTCTATCGCGGCATGAGCCAGCAACGCCGGCCATAAACCTACTGTCTCTAACACTCCACTATAAAACATGAAATTAAGCCCGCCCACCAACAGCAAGGTGCAAAAACTAGCCAAGGGGAGGGCTTCAAAACTTTAGAGTCTTTTTAACCTAAATATTTTAAGCTTGGACCCTCTGACCGCCAAGTTAAAACACGACATTATTAAGCCAGCCTGCGATGGCGAGTTCATCAAATAATAACGATTAATTGGTGTAAGTTTCAGCTTGATTGATTGCGTATGCTTGAAGTTTGATCGATTTAAGGAAAACTCCTTGTTCCAAAAGAAATAATACTATTTCTTGAACTATAATGAACCTAATTTTTTGATGTTTTACTAAATCCGTTCACTACGAAACAAGTATCAAATTGAGCGTGTTTCTAAAATTGCTCAAAATTCTTACAGACTGACTTAATTAAGCTCAAATCCAATATCAAAATTTTTGAAATATATTTTTTGAGTCTAATATATTTTTCAAAATTGTCAAAATCCCCCCTAGCTCATGTATAATGAAAGTGACTTGGCTCTATAAGTTTATTGTATTGAGGCTGTACAAAGAAAGCATGTTAAAAAAAGACTGCTCTAGCTAAAAACAAAATGCTTTATGCTTCTATGAAAGGATCAACTTTTTATTATGAAGCATAATTATGATCATAATAAAAAAAATAATTAACACTAAGTTGATTCATAAAATTTGCATAAGTAAATATAAAATGTAGAAAAAGTCACTTGGGGATCATTTGATCTGCATCAGTGGTTAACGTTTGTTGATGACTGGGAAATCGAATTCAGTTATTATACGCACAATTTACGAAATTTTAATAGAATATGTAAGCACCGTTGTCCGTGGTTTAAGTTCATACAACTTTATCATATAATAAATAGTCCTATAAATTCCACGGAATCCTTAAAATGTATTTTTCACTTATTATCGCTCCAATTTCCTGAGTGAATGTTTGCAACCACTGCACAGTGGTCCAAAAGGACGAAAAATAAAATAAAAAGTGCATAAAGACGCATCTGATGAAGCGGTTGTCCATAAATTATACTCATTCGGACGCCACTGGAAAATTCTATCTTTTTTGACTGTCGATTTTTAATATTATAGGGGAAATTGATGTAATGTCGGCCTAATGCCCCTAATTTGGGCCCATACATAAATTCAGCAATCGACTAAATTTTCAATAGCGACCAAAAACATCCATTAGTAGCATCCCAATGATGCGTTCATCTAGATAACATTGATAAATAACTGATTTTTAGCGATTGGCCCAATCTTAGATCCAAAAGCCAACATTAGAGCCATTTCCCCTATATTTCTTATTCTTCGTATTTCAAGCTTATTGCTTATCACATATTGGCTTTCAACTTAGTGGTTTAGATGCTCTTACACACACAGGCAAAAGAACGTAAGAATTCCATAAGAAACACTTATGAATTTTAGCCATAAGAAATGAGTGTGAATTTCATTGATTTGCCTTATGAAAAATAATGTTAACAAAAAATAATAAATCTGAGCAGACTGGAACCGGACAATGGGCGTTGAGGTTAGAGGGGCTGTGTGTTGACCACTCGTCTTTCAACGCTTGGGAAAATGAAATGGTGGCGTATAAGAGCTACCTCATGTTACCCGAAAATCATTCATAAGTCACGCTTATGAAATTCATATATGTTGTTCATAAGTCGAGCCTTAGAAATTCTTAGGTCGATTTGCCTCATTGCACAGTAATTAATTGAGAGCTTGTGTTTGAGAAATTTTCGAACCCGAACAATTCCTAGACCGGACCGGGAATCGAACCCAGCCACCTCCAGCATGGTTTTGCTTTGTGGCTACGCCTTTACCAACTGAGCTAAAGGAGGCCCCATTTTCGATTCTGACATGTTTGATAAAAGGATAGAACTCATCAATCCCATAAACTATGCTGAAGCCACAAATTTGCTTGCATATGATTTTCATTGAGATAGCATTAATATAGACGCCCATTTAAAATCGATTTTAGGCTTTAACTTTATTGTTTGATTTTTCCAAGGCATAGTTTTTTTTTTTATTTTTAACCCTTTATTAACCCTGCTTACTTCAACTAAAAACTTCTCTGAAGAAAGCAATTTGATTAAACTTCATCTTCATGGACTTTTATTTTATCCTGAAATTCGACCTTATGTGCACTGTACACTCATGCACATTATCTAAGTTCCCGATTTTGTGTTGGAATTCCCTACTAAGGTATGCGCACAGCAAAATCTAGCCAATGTAATTTTGCTTAATCTTTTCTTATTGTCGACATATATTTGTAACCAATCCGATAACAAAAGTTAATTGTGAGTGTAACAAAATGTATTTTGTTGACATCTGACGTTTTAAAATGGAGTCGAAGGAACAACGGATGGGTGAAAAAATTCTGCACAAAAGCGTTGAAAATCCGTCTATGCCACATCATGACATAGCGAAATCACTCGGAATTCCTCGTTCGACAATAAGCAGCGTATTAAAACGCTTCCATGATCGGTTGACTGCTGATCGGAAACCAGGATCCGGTGGTAACCCCAATAAACAAATACTATAAACGAACGATAGCCCGGATGCGTAAACTATTCCACAAATGGTTTGGAAGATACCCCGAACACGTCGTTAAGCTCCTTTTTATGCTTATTTTTTATTAGGGAAGCGAAACGACAACTTCAAATCATAGCGGATTGCAGTGCTTAGGATGATCAAGAGAAATCCGAACCTTTTCATTCGGCATGTGGCCAAAAAAGTCAAAATGTCGTATTCTTTAGTGAAGAAGCTGCAGGATATAAGTCGTTTAATAAAATTTTCTTCAAACCATTGAATATTTCTTGCAGTAACATGCAGAAACATGAATTAGATGGGAAGTGTGATATGGGATTTTGTTGTGGAAAACCAGTTAAAAGTGATTTTTTCCTGCATAAAATATTATTTGAACCTCTACTGCTTCGAAGTATGCTCAAAATTGTTCAAAACATCTGTACGTCGTATATACAAATTTGCTGAATGTTCCACCCCACTAGGTTCTGAAAAAGGCAAATAATTCTTGATTTTGAATTTTCCTTACAATTAAATTAAAACATTTTTCATTTGAAGACACAACCGTAAAAATCGGTCAAGAGGTTCAGAAGTTATGATTTTTTGAAAAAAAAGGCTTTTGATAAGGAAGAACTATACCAATTTTGACGAAATTCTGGAACTCGCTATAATTTTTTTCTATGGAATTGCTGTATATATACTAGCTGAGTGTGCCCGACCTTGCTCGGGATTCAATATTAGCTTGAATTTATGCGCCGATTCAAAAAAGCATGCTATATTTTTTTCTGTTCATTTGTATGGGAGTGGGAGGGAACCATAAATAATTACATATATATATATATATATATATATATATATATATATATATATATATATATATATATATATATATATATATATACATATATAGATATATATATATATATATATATATACAGCAATTCCATAGAAAAAAGTTATAGTGGGTCTCAGAATTTCATGAAAATTGGTATAGTTCTTCCTTATCAAAAAATATTAGACTCGTATTTTTTTATTGCGCTTAGGGTGACCATTTCCGTGTTAGGGTGGTCCAAAACATATTTTTTTTTTCAAAAATGTCTTTTTTCAAAAATTTATAACTTCTGAACCTCTTGACCGATTTTTACGATTGACCCTTCAAATGAAAGATGTTTTAATGTAGTTTTAAGAAACACTCAGAGATATTTGATTTTGTAGGAAAAAATATGTTACAAATGCTTTTTCTTGATTTTCACTGCGAGGGTCTTCAACAACTTCTAGTATTTTTTAATTGAAAGATCATTTAATTTTACATAACATATCAAAAAATTAGCGATGTCGGAGAAGCAGTTTTGGAGATACATTTTTTTTAAAATAAAAAATTATTGTTCCGCAATATATGCACCACACGTGCATGGAAACGATGAAGACGCAAGGTAGTTCACAATGCGTCTCCATCGAGTCACAGCAGCTGTGACTAATGAAATCTATGAGTAACTTACAAGCTGGGTGCAACATTCAGTTCAACCTGCG
>NW_027041353.1:0-81518 GCF_037179485.1 Ochlerotatus camptorhynchus
TACTCCAACCGTTCCCTTAAAAATTTCTGCGACCCCCCGCCATAAAGCTTACCCAAGCGACTCAAAAGGTCCGTGGGTTGTTTTTTTCCGGCCCAAACAAAAACCTTTGAATATTTCTCGGATTTCGAAGGATCTGACAAAACATTTTTCGGCCGTAACCGATATCTTTAAGGTAACGTCAAACAAACTGCGCGTTACCGTTGATGACCTGAAACAGGCAAACCGGATTGTTGCCTGTGAGCTTTTTTCGATCGAATATCGAGTCTACGTCCCCAGTTGTGACGTAGAAATTGAAGGAGTGGTCACCGAATCGAGTCTGACTTGTGAGGATTTCCTGCAAGTCGAATCTTTCGGCATTTTCAAAAACCGTGCCCTCCCGAAAGTCAAGATACTGGACTGCATTCAACTGCAGTCAGTGTCGCACATAGGCACAAAAAAAAAGTATACCCTCTCAGATTCGTTTCGTGTGACCTTTTCAGGATCGGCATTACCTGACTACGTCACAATTGGGAAGGTTCGACTACCTGTACGCTTGTTTGTACCGAGGGTAATGAATTGCTTGAAATGCAAACAACTAGGTCACACCGCGGACTTTTGTTCCAACAAACCGCGGTGCGATCAATGTGGGGAGGAGCATACGGAGGGTCCTTGTCATGCTACCCCAAAATGCGTTTACTGTAAGGATGCTCCGCATGCTCTGAGTGATTGCCCGAAGTACAAACAGCAGGGAGAAAAACTAAAGCGGTCTTTGCAAGCTCGCTCTAAGCGCTCGTTAGCAGAAATTTTAAAAACGACCGCTTCATCTTCCCAAACCACCCCAAAAAGCAATAACACATTCCACCTCCTGCCAGATGATGATCAGGGCTCTGACTCAGAGGTGGGTGAGAGTAGTCCTTTTGTCTTTAATGGCAACACGAGGAAGCGGTCCAAAATAAACGTCACCCAAAAACCTCGTAAGGCCTCTCGTATGGACTACCAACCTACCTTGACAAATTTAAGAGGTAGCGGAAATGTACCGAAACCCCCACCACCGGGATTTAAATCTTGTAATTTTAACAAGGACTTTCCGCCACTTCCGGGATCATCTAAAACCCCAGATATCCCAGTTTTTCAGCCAGAAAAACAGCTGAATAATCAGCAAGAACATGATGCCATGTTCACGTTTTCTGAAATTGTGGAGAGCATCTTCAATATATTCAACGTCTCTGACTCAACTCGGAACATTATTAATTTAGTGCTTCCATTCGTGAAAACTCTTTTGAAGCAACTAGCTTCTAGGTGGTCCTTCCTTGCATCGATCATATCCTTTGATGGATAATTTTCCGAATGAGGTCGGGGATATGATCTCTGTTCTTCAGTGGAACTGTAGAAGTCTTATACCGAAACTTGACACATTCAAATTTTTAGTTCACAACTCACTTTGTGATGCATTTGCTCTTTGTGAAACATGGCTTTCTTCAGACACCGATCTCCCTTTCCACGATTTTAACATTATTCGCCTTGATCGAGCAGATTCGTATGGAGGGGTGCTTCTCGGGATTCATAAGCTCCATTCCTTTCATAGAATCGATCTGCCTTCCGTGACAGGCATTGAAGTTGTCGCATGTCAGGTAAATATTCGAGGTAAAAGCCTCAGTATTGCCTCAGTATATCTTCCTCCAAGAACTGCGATTTCTCGCCAAGGTCTCTCAGATATCTGCTCAGCTTTATCTGAGCCTCGGTTGATATTAGGAGATTTTAACTCCCACGGTACAGGCTGGGGGGAACTGTACGATGACAACCGCTCAACCCTGATATACGACCTTTGCGATAACTTCAATATGACAATTCTAAACACTGGGGAAGTAACACGAGTGGCCAAACCTCCAGCAAGAGAAAGTAGATTAGACCTCTCCCTCAGTTCGAGTTCACTATCGTTGGATTGCTCGTGGAAAGTAATTCAAGATCCCTACGGTAGTGACCACTTGCCAATCAAAATTTCTATTACCAATGGTTCATCTTCCACTCGCTCGGTTGACATCACGTACGACCTCACGAAAAACATCGACTGGCAAAAATTTGCGTCCGCGGTTCTCGGTGGTACTGATTCGGTTGACATACTCCCTCCGCTGGATGAGTACTCCTTTTTATCGCGACTTATCGTTGACTGCGCTCTTCAAGCACAGACGAAACGCGTTCCGGGTGTTTTCGTTCGCAAACGACCTCTCACTCCGTGGTGGGATAAGGATTGCACCGACGCGAACAGCGAGAAGTCCGCCGCGTTTAAACGCTTCCGCAAACACGGTAAGGTCGAGGATTTCGAGCGGTACACCGACCTCGAGAAAACTTTTAAGAGCTTTATTAAAGCCAAAAAACGCGGTTACTGGCGTCGGTTCGTCGATGGTTTGTCGAGAGAGACTTCGATGAGAACACTCTGGAATGTCGGCAGGAGAATGCGCAACGCGTCATCACCGGTGAACGAAGACAAGGAGTACTCAGACAGTTGGATATTCAGCTTCGCGCAGAAAGTTTGCCCGGATTCGGTGTCGGCTCAAACCAACGTTCGTGATAGTCCGTCGGGTAGTAACGAAATAGATTCTCCGTTTTCGATGGTGGAATTCTCACTTGCTCTCCTCTCATGTAACAACTCAGCTCCAGGAATGGATAGAATCAAGTTCAACTTGCTCAAAAATCTCCCAGACGTCGCGAAGAGACGCTTGTTGAACTTATTCAATCAATTTCTGGAGCACAACATTGTTCCGGATGATTGGAGGCAAGTAAGAGTTATCGCCATTCGAAAACCCGGTAAACCCGCGTCGGATTATAACTCGTACCGTCCCATCGCGATGCTGTCCTGTATACGGAAATTGTTGGAGAAAATGATTCTTTTTCGTCTAGACAAATGGGTCGAGTCGAATGGTTTACTTTCAGATACGCAATTTGGATTTCGGAGAGGCAAAGGAACGAGCGACTGTCTTGCGTTGCTTTCAACTGAAATTCAACTGGCCTATGCGCAAAAACAGCAAATGGGTTCAGTTTTCTTGGATATTAAGGGGGCTTTTGATTCTGTTTGTATCGATGTCCTTTCGGATAAACTCCACGATAGTGGGCTTTCACCAATTATGAACAACTATTTGAGCAACTTGTTGTCTGAGAAATATATGAGCTTTTCTCATGGAAACTCGACAACTTCACGAATTAGTTACATGGGTCTCCCCCAGGGCTCATGTTTAAGCCCCCTTCTTTATAATTTTTACGTTAAAGACATTGATGGTTGTCTTGATGAAAATTGCTCGCTAAGGCAGCTTGCAGATGACGGCGTTGTGTCCGTTATAGGGCCAAGTGCACCGGACCTGCAAGGACCATTGCAAGATACCTTAGACAATTTGTCTACTTGGGCTATGAAGCTGGGTATCGAATTCTCTCCGGAGAAAACTGAGTTGGTTGTTTTTTCTAGGAAGCATCATCCTGCACAGTTACAGCTTCAACTAAAGGGTAGAACAATCACTCAAAGTATATCTTTCAAGTATTTAGGTGTCTGGTTCGATTCCAAATGCACATGGGGAAAACATATTGCGTATCTAAAACAAATATGCCAACAAAGAATCAATTTTCTTCGTACAATTACCGGAACTTGGTGGGGAGCACACCCGGAAGATCTTATCAGGTTGTATCGAACAACCATCTTGTCGGTTCTAGAGTACGGTAGCTTCTGCTTTCAATCCGCGGCGAAAACACATATCTTGAAGCTGCAACGAGTTCAATACCGTTGCCTCCGAATCGCGCTTGGCTGTATGCACTCGACGCATACGATGAGCCTCGAAGTACTCGCGGGTGTTCTCCCACTGACAGACCGTTTCGCTGAGCTGTCTTTCCGGTTCCTCATCCGTTGTGAAGTATTGAATCCTTTGGTAATAGAACACTTTGAGAAGCTACTCGACCAAAATCCTCAAACAAGATTCATGAGTTTGTACTATGAGTACATGACGCTGGAGGTTGGTCCTTCTTCATTAATCTCCAATCGTGATTGCTTCCAAGCCTTCTATAGTTCCTCTGTAAATTTTGATCTGACCATGATGCAAGAAATCCATGGAATACCAGATCACCATCGGTCGATGGTTGTTCCCTCAATTTTTGCAATCAAGTACCACCATGTAAGTAACGATAAAAGATTTTTCACAGATGGGTCAACCATAAATGCTTCCACTGGATTTGGTGTATTTAATCAATTTCATAGCGCCTCCTATAAACTGCAGAAACCATGCTCCGTATACGTTGCGGAACTCGCAGCTATATTTTACGCAGTAGAGCGAATTGCCTCACTACCTTCTGACCATTATTTCATTTTTACGGATAGTCTTAGCTCATTGAAGGCTATTCGTTCAATGAGGCCGATGAAGCACTCCTCGTATTTCCTGCCTGAAATACGATCTAAACTGAGTGCTTTATGTAACTGCTCCTATACTATCACCTTAGCTTGGGTCCCATCTCATTGCTCAATTCCGGGTAATGAGAAAGCGGACTCATTGGCTAAGGTGGGCGCTATGGAAGGCGATATTTTTGAGCGACAAATCGCCTTCAACGAATTTTTCTCCATTGCTCGCCAGCAAGTCCTCATCAGTTGGCAACAAAAATGGAATGATGGTGAATTGGGAAGATGGTTACATTCTATTCTCCCACAGGTGTCGAACAAACCATGGTTCAAAGGGTTGGACATGAGCCGCGACTTTATACGCGTTATTTCAAGGCTTATGTCCAATCACTGCTCGTTAGACTCGCACTTCTATCGAATTGGGCTCTCAGGCAGCAATTTATGTGCGTGTGGCAGTGGTTATCACGATATCGAGCATGTTGTTTGGTCGTGTACCTTACACCGTGTTGCCAGATCTGAGTTATCCACATCCCTCAGGGCCCGAGGAAAACAACCCGCGATACCCGTTAGAGATGTCTTGGCGAGCCGAGACCTTGACTATTTGAATTTAATTTATGTGTTTTTAAAACGGATAGATTTGAGGATTTAGAAGTTAGTGTCATCTTGTGTTCTCCCAAGTTGTTAGCTACCCATCGGTGTACCCCCATGTTTGTCTTTTTCATCAGAGTGTCGCCTAGTTCGAGATCAAGAGCACATTGCTCTCCAAACCTTGTGTTCACAATCCCTACCCTGCCATCCATTTGTTACAATTTGTTACCCCTAACCTCGAGATAGCCGCGAGTAATCGGCCCCCGCTTTACTAACGTTAGTTTTAAGTAATTTTGTTATCTAAACAATGAATATCGGCTCCGCAAAGCTACAGCAAATGAGCCTGGAAAAATAAACGAATTATTAAAAAAAAAAAAAAAAAATATATATCGCATGCGAGAATTTCACATGTATACTAGCGCTATGTAGTGAGAAAACTCTGAACTACTGTCCACCAGCGACAAGGCTATGATCTCCTGAGCAACTTTGTCGGAGGCAGTAACTTTCTATCTGGTCAGGATCTCGATATATTCCATGTTGTAATCAATTAAGTCAAATCCCACGTTGTATGGTCACAGTTTACGCGGTTTCCATTTACATTTTCCCTATTATCCGCATTTTTAGGTGTTTACTGTAATCAAAGTTTAGCTTGTTTATATCAAAACAATTTTTTTGAGGAATACTCGTTGGTTTCAGATCTATTGGTAACTCAGAAACAAAATGGCAATGGAGAACTCATGTGTGTTGTACAAAGTTCAACAGCGCGAGTAACGGAGGGTTAAGATAGAATGTTCCCTATGGCCTAATTAAATCTGGCAGGATCGCCAATGTGCGACTTACCTCGTGAAGAGCTAGTCTGAAAGTGAGTGGATAGTTGCCCGTGTGTGTTTATGAAGCGTTGCCATGGAGACCTCCGTTTACCGGTTTGCGCTTATAGCACATGGCTTGCTGACTTGTTAAGCGTCAAGTTAAAACCGACTTACACTAGCGCTAATATGTGTCACACAGTTGTAACATTAAATATTGGTGTGTTTTCATTGTGGGTTACTTCAGCAACACTGCCAATGTAATCAAGATAGGCGCTGCTCGTATGGCTCTGGCTTTGACAGTTCGTTTGGCTAAAAACCAGCCAGTCCGCGTCCGCTCATCTCTTAAATGCTGCACAGACTGGAGAGTTATAACATGTTATAACGGTTGTCATATAATTGCAACACAGAAACCACAACTACTATTATAGTACGTTTCAGGCTACAGAGTTATAACATGTTATAGCGCTATCTTGATGGTGGTTTCTGTGTTGCAATTATTTGACAACCGTTATAACATGTTATAACTCTACAGTCTGGACAGCGTTTTATCCTAGACCCTCTCTAATGCTACGTTCAGACTACAGAATTATAACGCTATCTTGATGGTGGTTTCTGTGTTGCAATTATTTGACAACCGTTATAACATGTTATAACTCTCCAGTCTGTACAGCGTTTAAAGCTGAGTTAAGATGGTTCAATTCAGCGTTCAACTCACTTGAACTGCGAAATGAACGTCCAGAAATCTGACCGATATCGGACTTCCTCTATTCGTTGCCAAGTCAATTGAACGCCTACGACCAGATCGGTTTGAGTTTAATTCAACTCACCTGCCTAATCTAAATCCCGCTTAATGCAGACCTTTTCCGTGCAGTCAATAATCATACAATAATAATAAAAAAATCCACCACTTGAAGATCTCAGGAAGGAACTCTCAGGTGGATGCATATTTCATGGGCGATTCTCTCCAGTCGAATGCATTAACTTATCAACGAAGCTCAACCACCAAGGAGACGTGACCTAGGGATCCACCTATCAATGCTTCAAGCGAGCAATAGCATACTATACGGATTAAGCTGACAAAGCTTGTTTGGTAGTTTGCGTTTTAGCGCACTACTGTAACAACGGTGTACTGTAAAATAGTACATCAATATATTTTTAAAATATCAACAGGTAACATTAACTGGCGAGGACATTTTTCCTTTAAAGCGGACCATCTGTGTTCTTTCTGTCAAGTATGATCCAGTCCATTTTAAAAGTGTACTTGTCATACCTAAACGTTTTAATTTAAAAAGTAGTAAGGGAATGTCTACTCTGTCAAAGGCCTTACTAAAGTCAGTGTATAAGGTTTGAACGGTATTACCATAGAGGTAACTCTAAGACTAGTAGGTCCCGAAGAAATGTGCTAAACTTTTTGGCTCAGCTCTGGTACTATCTTCGGTCCCAAGCTAATCGATGTACCCCTCGAAACATGGGAAAATCCACGAACCCCTCATTTTATCTGTCAAATTTTCATAAAGAATCAAAACAAACATAGTGTAGTACTAGAATTCCGACTAGAATGGGATACCTTAATCGTTTGCTTGGGACCAATAGGCTAGTCAAGTAGTGAGCCAATTTCAAATCGATAGTTTCGTATTGATTGTTGGTATTACCATAGAGGTAACTTTAAGACTAGTAGGTCCCGAAGAAATGTGCTCAACTTTTTGGGCTCAGCTCTGGTACTATCTTCGGTCCCAAGACAATCGATACACCCCTTGAAACATAGGAAAATCCACGAACCCCTTATTTTATCTGTCAAACTTTCATTGGCGTTGACGGCGACTCTGTAGCTCTTTACGCCTATGAGAAAATCCATAAGCAAACGTCAGACTGTGCGTGAAACATGACGGACTTTGTACCGGATACCTTTCACTCCATCGAAAATTCCCATAAGAAACTGTCTAAATTTGCTGGAAGAGCAAATTTTTCGACGGTACCGTTAACGCCAATAGAGAATCAAAACAAACATAGTGTAGTACTAGAATTTCAAGTAGAATGGGTACGTTAATCGATTTGCTTGGGACCAATAGGCTAGTCAATTAGTGAGCCAATTTCAAATCGATAGTTTCGTATTGATTGTTGGTATTACCTCTATCCATTGCTTCAATAGATAAATTAACAAATTCCTAAAGGTTAATAGACGTTGACCGACCTTTAAAAACAACATTTTGATTATTTGAAATGCGATGCTTAACCTTGTTAAATATATTCTGGTTAACAATTGCTTCAAATATTTTAAGAATGCATGACATAATTGCAATACCTCTATAGTTTTTAATGTCTGACCGTTTGCCAGATTTAAATATTGGGATTAATAATGATTTCTTCCAAATTTTTGGAAAATTACCTGTTTTGAGAGATAAATTGTTAAGCCAAAACAATGGTTTCGCAAAACAAGTTGCTATTTTGACTTAGGACTACATCTGTGATTTCTATATGGGGGTACACTTTGTGGAAACCAGAAATGGAACATGTAACAAAATTATGAAAGATTTTGAACGTTAATAACTCAGCTGCCCCTGGACCAATTTCAATAACTTTATCATTTTTTTTATTCATTAATATTTCTTCGCATCTGTTAAATTTAAGACTTTTTTATTTTTCAAAATTTCACTAATGAAAATTGTACGAAAGTGCAACTGTTACTATGTTAATTAAAATTATCACCAATTGCCTGCGAAAAGCGATTTCCCTATCACAGATTTCAAAGTTTAATTCCATTCGGTCTCACCAAACGGTGTTTATTCAATCTCCGCGTGGTGAGTGGTGGTGTTCTCCAGTACACTACAAAATGCTGCCTGCAAGCAACGAGCGACAGCCCACATGAGCATCCATAGAAGGAGGAAGAAGCCGCACCGCTATTGATCGGAATCAGTAGCTCTTCGTGAGTCGCTGAGAACCCCGCACAAATTCCTATTCCTACACAAAACACAAGCTCCTGCTGCAGTTAACAAATAAGATTTACTATATAAGACCACGTAGTCCTACGTCACCATTGCGTACAACCCCATACCCAACAAACAATCGCCTATTGAAGAAACGACTTCTTAACGAATTTATTCAACTGCATGCTTAATAATACTTGTATTATTTTTAATAATAACTTATGTTCAGGCTTTGTTCACACAAAACTGGAGAATTTATTCAACCACAACACATTAAACTACTTGGTGTTTTATAAGGTATATGTCAAGAAGCTTTTATTCGAATTATATGACTTGTAACAGAGCTTATTCGATAACATTTTTGATTATTCAGCATTCATTAGGCATCACTGCTTCCACTTAACATAGTGATGCTCTGTATAGACTTGATTAACTATAGTTTATCGAGGACGTAAACTTTTGATTTGACAGGTTACACATTTTTATGATGAATGCTTTGGACTTTCTACCAAAAAGAACCAACGAAAACTTTTAATTCTACCCATGGTATTTTTAATTTTAGTAACGATAATTTTTTGTGTGTAGACATTATTACACGTTTATTAAACGATTATTCAACTGTGGGAAAATTAATTCGACACAAAGAGAGGGATGGGGGGGGGACAGGGAAGGGTGATTCTTTAGTGATTGTTTTCATTATTTCTGACGTGGCACGCACCATACAGAATTAGACTATTTATTACATACATATACATGTTCGTTGCATGGGATTCAAACCATGTACCTTCCGATCACCAGCCGCTTGCCTTGTCATCTGAGCTATCCTATGGACAGCTCAATAATCAATAAAAGCTTTCTTGAAAGTGAATACCTATCAGCACTCCGGATCGCAACTCTAGCTAATTCAAGGTCCTGTGGGAATGATTAATTCATTCATCGTTGTTACCTTTTCACCTCTGCAATTCTAAGGAAAAGATGCTCGGTTATTTTTTTTAAACTAGATCAATGCATTCATTGTAGTGAGTCATGTGATCGATGATTACTATTTAAATTAATTAGGCGTAGAACACAAATAAAAAAAGGGTTGAGCTTGGGATTGAACTCACGACCTCCTATTTGGAAAGCGGAAACGGTAACCACTACTCTACTGATTTCGTCTGAACCAATGTTGTGGAATAATGAATCTAATACTTCGTTTTTAAAGCATTTATAAGGCATGCGATTAAAACATGGACTAGTATAAGAGCTATTATCATAGAGGTAACTCTAAGACTAGTAGGTCCCGAAGAAACGTGCTTAACTTTTTGGCTCAGCTCTGGTAATCGATTCACCCCTCGAAACATAGGAAAATCCAATAACCCCTCATTTTATCTGTCAAACTTTCATAGCGAATCAAAACAAACATTGTGTAGTACTAGAATTTTGACTAGAATGGGGTACGTTAATCGATTTGCTTGGGACCAATAGGCTAGTCAAGTAGTGAGCCAATTTAAAATTGTTAGTTTCGTATTGATTGTTGCTATTATGCTGACTGTATTCACCTTTATTCAGCAATATTGTAAAGCAATTTTTTTTTATTAAAGAGATTTTTAGCCATAGGCTAGTTTATCTCTTATTGTAAAGCAATGCAATGAAATCTAATAATGGAGCTAGACAACATTTATTTGACGTCTAATAAAGTATGCTATTAAATCAATTGAAAACAGTCGAATGAAAGCGTCAATGTATGTGCAAATTACACTTATTAAGTTTATTATTAGATCAAACTTCTGGCGTTGAATTGGGAAGACAGTCAACGTTTATACAGCTTTTAATAAGAAAATTAACCAGATAAGAACAAGCAGTGGAATGAATGTGCCTCTATCGATCTCAATGAGCTTTTTTCAGCACATAATTCGACAACTCGTTTTATTCAGCATTGTACACTGTAATACAGCATTTATTCAATATATATGCTTATTGTGACTCTGAATTGTTCGTTGGGTAGGGCTGTCCCTGGTACACGCAAAACAAAAATTCATTACAATGAATGCAAGATCAATCTCCTCACATTCTCTGTATATGAATTACACTGTGAAGGTTAGAAGCTGAGCTTGCAGACGATGTAATGATTTTTAATCTTTTTTTATTTCACGATCTGTTTTGCTTTCACCTATACATGAAGCATTTGCCTTGATTTTTATTCTTGAGATTAATGTGTACATCGTTTTTAAACTACACGGCAAGATAGAGCTGGAATTAGGGCATAACAGCTTTTGTAAACAATGAATTATCTCGATGATTTCTAGGAATTCAAGGCACGCCCACGCAAACCAACATTACCGTTGAGTAGGGGAAATCTTAGCCTACCTAATGGTGATGTTGATTTGCGTGGGTGAGCCTTGTATTTCAAGACATCATCGAAAGAAGTCATTGTTTACAAAAGCTGTTACGCCCTAATTCCAGCTCTATCTTGCCGTGTAGTTGAAAACGATGTACACATTAATCTCAATTCTCTCCAACCACATTTATGCACGAATACATATGTTCAAGTTATCAACGTACAGTGGTAACTTTCGTATATTTACATAAATACAAACTCTACACGAAATGCATATGTTGGTATGTGTGAGAACCGTACGCCAACTCCACGTATTAGTTACAAGCATTTGCAAGTTTCTATCGTATTACTGTGAAACTGTTCGATGGTTTGGTTTCTCGTTTCTTCCGAGCCAAACTTGCCATAGCAGTTGAAACTTTTTCCGTCCTAACGAGCGCGCACAGAAAAGTAGTGTTTGTGGTCTTTAGTTGCAAATATAGTATAGCAAAGTGTAATACCTTGGAAAAAAAAGTAAAGGTGCTTTTTTCCTGTCCAAAGGTTGTAAAGAAACGGTCTTACGGTCCACGGTGATGAAAAAAAGTTAACTTTACGGGTAAGTAAGCACGGCAACTTTAACGAAAAGTGAATCGAACATTTGGGAACGAGGAAGTTTGTTCTGACTCGGCGATGGCTGGTCGGTAGTATTTTATGGGCATCTTGAGAAAAGTCTACCCTGGCTCCGTATATCTCGAGATCGAGAAAGAACTTCCATCTGCCAAGTTTTTTTTTCCGTCAGTTTAGCCTCTATCCGAAATGAGTCCCCGTTGCGGAAGCGGAGAATTAAAAGTTACATTCTCCGACCAGCCCAGAGTGATGTGTCTGTCTTGTTCGAATATGGCGAAACGAGTGAGAGTAATTTATCCCATTTCTTGTTCTGGGAAATAAAAGAAGAAACTCCACCGCCACCATGGGGCTGATTCGAAGAATTGAACAGAAAACGAGCCACTTATCATAATTCTGGAGTGATTTGAGATTTGGGCGTTATTGCATTCGTAAACAAACACGTCAATCGTCGATTTCTCGCGAATAAAATCTCAATTTCGAAAACTAACAACACTATGAGGTAGAGGAATGATTCCTCTATCATTTGGTATAGTTAGTTTACGAGCTTTTATTGACGAGAAATCGGCGATTGACGTGTTTGTTTACAAAAGCAATTACGCCCGAATCTCAAATCACTCCGGAATTAAAGCAAGCGATAATTAAATTGGCTAGCAAATTGAAAATCAACACCCATACGGTAGTCGTTGAGGGTAGAAAAAGCGTAAAGTACGAAAAAGTTCTCCGGCAAGCTTGTTGTTCTATATAGGTAGGTTCGTCTTTGAAGTCCTGGTCCGAGCCAAATAGGCATCAGAAAGGGAAGCGGAAACGAGCGGAAATCCATTTAGGAAAAAAAGTATTGAAAAGATGAGATAATCTTCTTCCTCTCGAACACGAGTTGATGCTTATTTATCTTCGATTATCTGAATGCCAGAAAAACGAGTGCTGCTGGTATCTAGAACGTGCCGCCGGATGGAACCAGCTGGGGCCTTAGACAGCTCCATTTTACCAAAGTTAAACTCACGCCGCTGGTCACCGAACCATTGCAGCTTTCTGCCTGGGACATTGTTGGCGATAGCTGCTGGTAGTTCTTCTAAGCCACTATCAAACCCCATCGTACCCGTCCAAAGTGAATGCAGCAGCGCGGCAAAAAGGCAAGAAATTGTAACAACAATTCGACAGTGAGCATGCATAAGGGCCTATACGCGATGATCGATTCTCTTCGTCGATTTTCTCTTTTGTTAATAACTCGCTAGATTTAACGTTTCTCGGTGCGTTTGCTGTTGCTTTTGATAGCCAATACAACCTGTTACTACTCTGCATTGAACAAATTCTAGAAAATTGTTTCGTTTAGCTGTAGCAATGCAAAGAGAAAATCGATGAAGAGAATCGATCATCGCGTATAGGCCCTTATGCATGCTCACTGTCGAATTTCTTTTGTGGCCGACAGCTGCGGGACAAATCCGATCGCCAGAGCATTTCTTTGATGCTAAGTGGAGAGCAATTTTAATAATGAAAGCACCTGTTCACATGTTGGAATTCAATTTAGTTTTCCATCCTTTTTTGGACCACGGAAAAGAAAACAACTAACACATTCCTTTCGCCTAATCTTTTTTGAACGTAAAATGGAATGGAAAAAGGATGGACTGGACATGGTTACCGAGGAATGGGGGGCAAAAGTCAAGATGCGAAAAACCAAACGGAAAATGTGCTATGAAAAATTCAGTTCCCCCCTTTTCGGATGCTTTCACTCTAGACAGGTGATGGAATAAGGAAGCATAAATATGTTCAAAAACATTATTGGTTTGAAGTTGCTTTCTCGGGTGTTTTGAAACAATGAGGAAGCGTTAATTCAACAAGCTTCTTCTTTCTACGCTTGATGTGATGTGCTACGGGAGCTTATGCTCACTCTCAACTCGAGTAGTTTTGGTATTGTTTCTGGTTCAAGGAGCTTAGGAGTTGATTTGGGAATCTCATTAGATTTATCATAGTGGCGAATTGACTTCTGGAGAAATCCCAAGGATCTGGTAAAATTAAGTATCACGAAGGCAAGAAGACGCGCACAGTATGAGGGTGCACTACTACTTTGTATAATTGCTATAAAACTGTTCCATAATTTTCATAGATCTCATTTCAAAATTCTTTTATAATAATCTTGAGTCCACTACTTACTAGTACTTACTTATATGAAAAAACAATTCGACAGTGAGCATGCATAAGGGCGTATACGCGATGATCGATTCTCTTCATCGATTTTCTCTTTGCATTGCTACAGTTAATCGAAACAATTTTATAGAATTTGTTCAATGCAGAGTTGTAACAGGTTGTATCGGATATCAAAAGCAACACCAAACGCACCGAGAAACGTTAATTCTAGCGAGTTATTAACAAAAGAGAAAATCGACGAAGAGAATCGATCATCGCGTTTACGCCCTTATGCATGCTCACTGTCGAATTCTCAACAAAATCTCAATGATTCTCTCTGTATACTTGGAATCTCTCGCAAGGGATCGTTAAATTTTCTCTCGATTTCTTCGAAATTTCATCCCAGTGTTCCCTGAACATACTGCCGTGAAATTCTCTTGAAATTTGAAACGGTATTGAGTATTATTTCGCATATGAATTGAAATTCTTTCTGGATTTTCTTTACAAAACGGCATAATTAGCATTAGAGTATCTTGGAATTCTCCGTTGAAATCTCCAAACAATCCTTATAGAGGTTGTTTTTTTTTCAATGCGTTTATTTTTCTAGGCTCATTTGACGTAGCTTTGTGGAGCTGATATTCATTTTTTGGGTCACAAAATTACTTAAAACTAACGTTAGTAAAGCGAGGGCCGATTACTCGCGGCTAACTCGAGGTTAGGGGTAACAAATGTAACAAACGGGTGGCAGGGTAGGGATTGAGAACACAAGGTTTTTTCGAGCAATGTGCTCTTGATCTAGAACTAAGCGACATACTGGAGAAATAGACAAACAGGGGGGTACACCGATGGAGACCTGACAACTTGAGAGAACAAAATATGACACTAACTAAGAAATCCTCAGATCGATCCGTTTTAAAAACACATAAATTAAATTAAAATAATCGGGATCTCGGCTCGCCAAAATGCTTGTTTTCCTCAAGCCCTGAGGGATGCGGATAACTCGGATCTAGCAACACAATGGAGGGTACATGACCAAAGCACGTGGTCGATATCGTGATAGCCACTACCACAAGCGCACAAATTGCTGCCTCCGAGCTCGATTCTGAAGAAATGCGAGTCTAACGAGTAGTGATTGGACAATCCTTTGAACCATGACTTGTTTGATACCTGTGGGAGAATATAATGTAACCATCTTTTCAGATCACTCTCATTCCATTTTTGTTGCCAGTTGGTGAGGACGAGCTGACGGGTAATTGAAAAAAAAATCCGCAAAGGCGATTTGTCGATCAAAAATATCGCCTTTCGCTATGCCCACCTTAGCTAGCGAGTCCGCTTTCTCATTACCCCGAATTGAGCAATGAGATAGGACCCAAAATAAGGTGATAGTATAGGAGCAGTTAGATAAAGTACTCAATTTAGCTCGAATTTGATCAGGAAATACGAGGAGTGCTTCATCATGCCCGCCTTTGCTCATTACTGTCTGCGGCTGTGGAATAGTTCTAGCGACGTTTCATCACTACCTAAAGCCCCACGTTGCCGAAAGGATTTCCTGTCGATGGTGTGTTACAATGCAATTCTTCTTTACCCAACTATTTGCCTGTAGATTTGAAGACATACTTCAAATCTCCGCGTACATCGTACGGGTTAGGCAAAAGGTGTGCGTTTGACTTTGTACTGTCGCATTAATGGCCCTTCGCTCATTTTCAACTTCTATTCAATTTTCATACTGCCGTACTCTAACGGAACTGTCTACCTACCTTCTTCTAAGATCATTATCTACACGCAAAACAAAAATTCATTACAATGAATGCAAGATGAATGGCCTTAAAACAATTGTTTACAAAATGGAGTTAAGGCCATTTCAATTGTTGGTCTTGTCTTCTTATAAACTTCGATTCTCTCTGCATTGATCGTTCCTCACAGCTTGTCGAAGTGTCGCGTTGTACAATGCGTGAGTGTGACAATTTTTTACGGATTCATCGCGGGAAGCCAAATTTGAATGTCAGGAGGATTTACTGGCGCTGCTGTCTTGCTACGTTGTCATCCGACCGGTCAACGACGCCAGTTACGTTTTGAGCTAAGAGAAGAGGTGACAATACGGGGGTGAAAATGAACCACTTTTCTGTCAAACGTAAACCAGCTCCTGTTTGACCGATTTCATGTGCATAAGATAGAGATAGATAGAGATAGCAATAAAAGAGGAAGAAGCCAATTGTCACCTCTTCCTCTTAGGTTTTGAGCTGGTTGCCGAGAAAACGTTGGAATTGTGTCACGTATTGCCGTACTGCTCTGACCCAGGTATTGTTTTGCGATAAAAATATTTAACAGTTTATTTTTCTACTCAAGTGCTCTAACGGCACTGGCTTATAAAGTAAGTGAAGCACGTTTTGCGATCGGAGAAGAAGATTTAGAGTTGAAAAAGTTTGTTAACAATGCATTATATCAAGACCAACAATTGAAATGGCATTAATTCCATTTTGTAAACAAACCTTGTAAGGCCATTTTCTCGCGAAACGAAGTCTGCAAAAGCAAACCAACATAATTCACAGGCAGGGACAATTCTCCTCTACCCGATTGTGGTTAAGGTTTGCAAATGAAGGTTTCGGTTCGCGAGAAAATGGCCTTACAAGGTTTGTTTACAAAATGGAGTTAAGGCCATTTCAATTGTTGGTCTTGATATGTAACATTTATGATCTTATTGATGCTACCACAAACAAAAGAACGTTAATTTATGAAATGCGGCGTCTGAATGACTCCGTGACTTATTTCGTATTTATATTTATGTGTAGAACGTGCCTTTTATAGTTAGTTTTGGACATTTTGTGTCATGGAATAATAATGATAGCACTACTTCATTCTTTTTTGACGAGTTCAATGCTTTCGTCAAAGCGGCACTAAACATATTTTCTTGTTTGATATCAAAGTTAGACATTCTCTTTTTTAGTACTGAAAGTAGATTAAGTTGGATTCCCTTCACTGCAACGTGAATTTATGCCGTTCGACACATTGTAATCAGTTTTCATGAAAATGTTATAAATTGTCTGAAATACAGACCTATCTGGGTTTCAGAATAAACTCGTTCGATTTCCGTAGTCTGATCGTCTACTTCTCCTTTCTGGTTATTACGTACCAGCTTACATGTTCACCTGTTCCCGAGCAGGAGAAAATAACTAATGAATACCTAATTCTGATCAGATACCAACATTTGGTTTTGACCAACATGATATAAGAGGTAAATTACCAAAGAGAAATACCAAAAAATTACATAAAAAATACTTTGTAAATACCAAAAATTGATATTTTGATACCAAAAGAATATCTGTGTATTGTTTTGGTATTGCATTATTATAATTTGTATTGGAATGGTATTGTGGGAACATATTTTTGGTATTATTTTTTGGCATTTTACCTCTTATATCAGACTCATACATACCAATTTAAGGTATCGAGATATTCGTTCCTGCTCGGGAAAGCTTATCGATAACAAATAAATATCATAATGACTAATACATGACTAATTAATGCATGGCTGCTTGTATATTTTTCTGAAGGTATTCAGTACTTCCTGAAGTTATTTCGAACTTTTATAAATTGACTTATTATTATTATTATTTAACTTTATTAAGGAGGCTTTCAGCCTTGGGCTGGTTCGCCTCCACGAATTGACTTAGCACTTTCCAAGGCGATTCTAAAACTTTCCGAAGTGATTCTATCTCGGATTCTATATTTTACCGAAATTATATTTATTACTTGTGGAAGTTTATAAGAACTTTTCAAGTTGATCCAGTTTTTCCAAAGTAATTCCAAATTTGTATGAAGCAATTCAATACTCCCAAAGTGAATTCCAAATTTAATTTTTAACTAGGTTTTTAACACCAGAATCTTCAGATCGAGTTGCAATTGCGTATCTTCTGGAGTTTTAGTGCTATGTAGTACTCAAACACCACTTTCTACTTGGATTTTAATAAAGTTTAACCTTAAATCGAAAATTTTATTTATCAGATTAGTAACATGATAAAGATACTACATATTTAAAAAAAAGTTGTCTCTTTCCTAATTTCAAAGAACCATTTTTTGTGAATCTAATTGAGGGGTGAGAATGAAGGGAATGAAAACATAATATATTTTTGTGTGTTGTTTGTATAAGACAAAAATTTGCCAGTCAATCGAAATAGCGCTGTTTACTACCTACATAGATTGAGAGGATAAGAACGAAAGGGGTGCAAGCGGCAATATAAAAAATGATAAGTAAATAGCAGTTAAAGATACAGCTTTTTTCCCATGATTTCCTAGCGATTTTCGGACAAAACTACATACGCCATGAATGAATCACAAATACGTTTTTAAATCTTTTCTACAAAGTACAAAGTATTGAAGAACACATGGTTAAAAAATATTAACCGTTTATTTTACTTAAGTAAAGAATCTGTTTATCGTAACTTCATCTGAACATGGAAAACATTATGCTACTCTTACACCCATTAAAATAGATTCAGGGTCCAATAAATTAACATCAATGCAAAGCTCTAATTGGTAAAGTTATTTTTTATCAAGGTTCATTAAAATTACACAATGTTTCAACAAGTTTCATAACATTTTACTCAAAGCTAGAATTAACAGCGGTGCCGGTGGTGTAGTGGTAAGCGTGATTACCTCTCACCCCAGCTGGCCTGGGCTCAATCCCAGTCGGCACCGCTGGGATATTCTGAGGCATAACATCTCTGATCACGCCTTCCTTCGGAAGGGAAAAGCCGTTGGTCCCCGGGTCATGAGTGATGCGTCGATAGGTAGGGTCCAGGTATGGGAGCTGCCTCCATGGTGTCGGTAGCAAGATCGATGGAAAACAATTGACCAATTTCGTTGAATTTTTGAGTATGGAATGCATTTTAGGTACACTCAGGTCTTTTTTTACACGGGGGAAAAAAAAACCGTGTAAAAAAAAACCTACGAGATTTTGATTTTTCGCATGCTTAAATGTTTTTAAAAAAATCGGATTTTGATGCCATTTGTAATTAAAGCATGATATGGTCCATATAGACATATTTTAAAAATTTCTGTATTTGCACCAAAAATTAAAAAAACCGTGTAAAAAAAGACTTCAGTGTATTGTTATAACAAAAGAATAAATAAAAATAAATGCAAACCATAAAAGCTCCAACGTACAGAGGAGTAACTAGAACAAAATTAGAAATATATAAAAAATGTAGGCTTCCTACGTATATTTTTTGTATATCAAGCTGAACATTGCATTAGGTGTTAAGTAACAGTGATCGATTCTCTTCATTGACTTTCTCTTTCGTTGATAATTTGAGCACAGAACCGTTTCTTGTTGTGTTTGTCGTATTAGATGCTAGATACAAGCTTCTTCTATTGCTCTGTCTACTGAAAATACCTGGAAATATCTTTACATGGCCGTGTGGATGCAAAGAGAAAGTCGACGAAGAGAATCTGTCAATGTGACTTAGGACCTAATGCAATCTTGAGCTTGATATGCTTACTTTACACTGATAAATTAAAATATTCCCATTTTGCTAAAAATTTAACCAATGTGACATTAAACTCAGTTTAATCATATCGAATGATTAAAAATTAATACATTCTTTCTAAATAATAATCATGGTTTATTCATGCTTGATTAGATTGCAAATTATCCTTTTTGAATAAATTTTAATCATTTTTGATTCTATTTTAATTGTTTTTTATTGAATTTAAATCTTGTTGATTTTTGAAAATAATATTAAAAAAGAATCAAATTTTATACTGGAAAAATTATTTCGAATTTAATAATGTATGACTACTGCCGAAATAATCATGGCTCGGACTCAATAAGCGAAGCGGGAATCTGCATGCTTTTTAAGCTTTTTTAATTTAATTTATCTTTGAGTGTACATGCTGCACATATAGTCTATAGTCTATAGTCTATAGGAGTTCTCTACCACCGTTAGTATTAGGGAGCAGTTTCACTAATACATGTATTTTTCAGGTTGAAAATAAAAAAAAAAAAACAACCGCTGTCAAGTCGAACACTTTGACAGCTGATTTCGTGGTTGAAAATAACAAACAAATCGATTTTACACGGCTTCACTAGCAAGGTTGTATTAGTGAGATCTTGCGGCGAGAAGTTAATAGACTTCTCTGACGTTTGTGAATTGGACAAGTATTAGTGCAGAACTCGGGGTAAATTCAAAGGTTTTCTTGCACTAATACTTTTAATTTACCCAACGTTCTACACTAATACTTGTGTATTTCACAAACTTCAGATAAGTCTATTGGCAAAGGTTAAACCGGTTAAACCAGAGGCACTCTATTTCTGTCAACCACATATAGATGCACCATAGCTCACATGATTTTGATATTTTTGGGCACTCTGACAATTTTGTGCAAACTGACGGAGGTATGGCAGAACAAAACAGCTTGCTCTTTCACACTTGCATCGCAGTGCTGAATGCTAGAAGGAGTAGTCTGGTGCTGTCAGCCTACCTCTTATATTCATCACATTGATGTGAGCTACGACAACATTCAATTATTTGGGTTGTCATTCGGTTATGGTAATTTTTATTAGGGATAGTTAATATTGGATAGATAATAATCCCTAAAATTTAATGCTGCAGCTCGTTAGGATTTTTTTTAAATAAAATTCGATTTTTAAGTTTTTTGGACTTTTTTGTTATTAAAGTTGCCGAATCTTGCGAGATCATCTTCAATTTTTTATGGTGAGAACTCATATGGACACGTCGGACAGCCATATCAGTCTTTTGAAAAGTTTACACCTAACCAGGAGATGTAAGATTTGCTTACAATACGCTTTTTTAATAGAAACTAATCGATCGATTCAACCTCTGGTGGTGAATATAAGAACATCAAAAATAGAGATGAACTAGCCTAAGGCTAAAAATCTCTTAAATAAAGAATTAAAAAAAAAAAGAACATCAAAAAGAGTGTTGTGAGTAGAAATGTTTGCTTTGAGACATTGGAAACGGAACACTTTTTCACTTTTCCTGATAAATTGATTCATCTGAGATGCTCGAAAACTTGATCTATAGTTGAAAAATTTAATTCTGTATCATTTTTGCAAGGATTCTGCTAGTGTTCAGGAATATTGTTGAAGAGAAAAATGCAAAATTCAAATAGTGCCTTAGTGGTTATGATCTTCCGGATTTTGTGGGAATACGTTAGGTGTTAATCAGTTGAGATGTGTGGAAAATCGTTAAATAATACAATTACCGATGGAAACTGACGTTTCCCCTCGAACTCGCGTGGTGCCCTCTACGTTGGAGTTAAAGGTTATTTCGTGCCCCTAGGTTCCCGACTCGAGCAACGAACGTTGTGATTATCAGACACGTGCTTTCTCCGCTGCTCTTTCCATGCTTCGGAATATGGATCAGCTAAAAGCGAATAAGAAGCGCTCATTTTTTATCTTCTGAATTGAAATTTGAGAAAATCGTATGCGTCATTCTAAAATTTTATAAATAAAATATTTCGTAGCCAACACTTCGTATCGAGTAGAGTTTTGAACTTCGGACCGGTGGTTGGTTTAGCTTTTGATTTAAAGTTCAAAAACCAACAGCATGGCGGATAACAATACAGTATTATTTCTGAAGAATCACGGGTTAGAAAGGCTAACCGAAATATTCGTTCGTGAAGAATTAAAATTGTCCGATTTCCAATTTCTGAGAGATCATCCTGAGGAGCTCCAACAACTATTGCCAAAATTAAGAGATAGAATCGACTTTCTGAAAGCAGCTACCGACAACGTATCACGAGCTGTTCAAGTCGATTTGGAACCACCAATTGTTTGTCGAGAAGTAAGCTCCTTCTTCTTATTAATATTATCGTATAACCTTGTTTTTATTATCGTTTCAAGACGCTGCTGGAAATATGTTCCAAATATGAGGCGGGTCGCCTGTTTCTCCACATGTATAAAGTGGAAAATGAAAAAAAGATATATCCTCCAGAATCACGGAATATGATTAAAAAGGCTATGATCGAGCACTTTTATCAACTTACTAAGGGACATATAACCCATAACCACTTTATGGAGATGGTTCAAACAATAGTAAACGAGCTACCAGATGAGGACCCTCGAACGTGGTACATACCAGCGTTACAGAAGCGAAGTGCAGGAGGTTTGTTGTACAACCGGTATAGATATGTGCAACAAATCGACAAACGATTCAAGCGAACATCTGGCTCCAGTTTTGATCCGGATGTTGGTCAGTCAGAAACTCCCAAAGATGTTTCCACATGGCAGACCATGACATCATCTGACAAAGCAGCATCTGAAGGTATGTTTTTTGCATGTTTATTAGTTTTTAGTTATAGGCTGTTAAGCTTTACGATACAGTCATAATGAAATGAAGCTAACTAGATCGAACAAGTGAATGGTAAATGCTTCGAAGGAATTTGATAACACGGACTCCAGCATCATAAAAAAAAATTGCATTTAAGCTCGTATTTCTATGCGAGCGATTCCATTTCAAATGACGATTTTTTTTTTTTTTTTAATGTTTAACGATGTTAAACGATTCAACGGCGCCGGTGGTGTAGTGTTAAGCGTGATTACCTCTCACCCCAGCAGGCCTGGTTTCAATCCCAGTCGGCGCCGCCGGGATGTTCTGAGGCATAACATCTCTGATCACGTCTTCCTTCGGATGGGAAGTAAAGCCGTTGGTCCCCGGTTCATGAGTTGATGAATCGATAGGTAGGGTCCAGGTGTGGGAGCTGCCTTCCTGGCACGTCGGTAGCATTGGTGCTCAGCACGGAAAACAAGATCGACGGAAAAAACAAACCAAAGGAAGAAAAAAACCTTTAACGATCAAGTCGAAACTTTGCACAGTTGTTTGTTATTGTCCAATAATGCCTTTTCACGTATTTGGTTCATTCTTCGTAAAGTGGGTAGATCACCTTTTCGTGGTACGTTACGGGATGTAAGATCTATCACCGATTCCTAGTCCTGACTACTTCAAACTAGGGGAACAGGATTTTTCAGTAATCCAAGGAACATATCTTAGTCCTTGTTACTTTTTATGCCTTGTTGATAGTGACAAGACTCGGTTTTGTCCACCGAGGATGATCATGAAACAAGGAAAAAAATGAGTTAGTTAGTCTTCGGTTATGTGATTCGTAATTTTCTATTCGTTGTTCCCTAGTTTGAAGTGGTTAAGATTAGGGTTCTGATGCATTGTCATTATCAGTGTCATTCCTTAATTTTGTTGCTAAGGAATCCAATTTTGATCGACAAAAGAGGGTGTTCCAACAATCCGAAGGGTATAAATAGCGGGACCTTTCAGTTAGAGTCGGATCCTTGCGATAAATACAAAAAATCGAATACTTCATCATTTCTCAATAGTGGACACGTGATATACTACAATAGATCAAATTACTGGTCGCAGTGGTGTTTGGTCCCGAACAGAGGAAAAAAGAAAAAAAAATGGTTCATTAGTTTTGTACGCAACAAACTACTGAAAAAGGGTTATGTAAAATGATACGCATTAATTCAAAAATACATATATTTTGGCGAAGTTGTGGGTAAGTATTGTGCCTTTCAAGAAAACATATGCGCTGGAAAATATTTGTTTTATAAAGAAAAAAATTGAGAATCAACAAAAAATAAATAAAGCCTTCCTTCGGAAGGGAAGTAAAGCCTTTGGTCACCGGTTCATGAGTTGATGGATTGATAGGTAGGGTCCAGGTGTGGGAGCTGCCTCACTTGCGTCTTTAGGTGCTAAGCACGGAAAAAAATACAAACAAAAATATTATTGCAATGGTTTACTTCAAAATAAATATTTTTTATTTTTTTTTTCAGTAAAGATAACATGACTTACTGACAATGTGTTTTAGTTGGACAGTTCATAAACAAAAAAGTTATGAATTATTTTACACATTTTCCAAAATACTACCGAAAGTTGTAATAGTTAAATAGTTATCATTGAAATAATGTAAATATTTAAAAAAAAAACATTAAATTTACAACATAAAAGCTGATAATGCTTAAACTGTCTAGTGTTGTTATTTTCGAGATATTCGTAGGTTAAAATTTAATTATCGTTTATGGGAAATTTTCACCCTATTAGTCAATTATTCGTGTATTTCCAGTCTTAATAATATTTTAACGAAGAATCCAGTAAATATCCTTAAAGTTAGCAGTATAAAAGCTAGCTAAAGCTTAAAGTTTACAGTCCATAAATCAAACACATGAGTTTCGCGAAAACAATCGTTGAAAGTCAAACCACTTAATGTTTGGTACCTAAGTATGTATACTGATTATACTTTTATGCCTAACCGCTTGATGATAATTTTTGTTTAAGGAACAGAAATTAATACTTAAACAGCTGCATAGGAATATATATGCTATCAGTCACTAACAGTAAACAGTCTGAGTCTGACTGTGAAGAAAAAAGAAATAGTTTGTAGAACACTGCTATCACAGACAAACAGACATAACACATTGAATATTTCTCACTGTAAAACATCGTCGCTAAAACATATCCGCCATCTGTTGAGTACAACTCTGGTCTCTCTTCAATTGTCGAATCTGTTGAGTACACTGTGGTGGGTAGTACGCTGAACAGATGGCGGTAGTGTGAAAACGTCAAACGCAAGGGAATTGACTATGCGCGCCACAGGTGGTGGTACTACCAACTAAGATACTTTGAAATTGACCGATAAATGCTTGTTCGATGAACACATTGCGAGTGTTATGTCTGTTTGTCTGTGCTGCTATAATACAAAGTTTCATTTAAGTTAAGATAAGCTTGTTGTTTAATATATTTTCAATACTGTTAGCGAACATAAATTTTAATTCACAGTCAGTCACAGTTTGAGTCACAGTCACAGTCTAGTATGTGACTAGACACTGAAAAAGTTTGCAATTAGTAAACGAAATACGCATGTGTTATAGATTTTTTTAAAGTGATAGTGAAAGTGAAAGTGATGATATCCCTAATAAACGAGCGCCATATATGAACGATACCATGAATTGTTATGCAATACCAAATACTGTTGGGATGATAACCCGAATACGTTGTTACGCACTTCTTATGATTATTTTCTATGCGGGATAATAATAGAATTAAAAGAAAAAAACAACGTAGTAACGTACAATTATTGTACTAAAACGCTCGTCAATAAATTGACATTACTTTTTTGTTTATGACTTGTATAACTAAAATACATTGTCAGTAGGTCATACGCTATATATTCTAAAAAAAGTATAATTAAAAAAAAATGATAAATTTGAGTATTTTTTTTTTTTTTTGATTTTCAATTTATTTTTCTTTATTGCATAAAATGTTTTTTCTCAGTGCATATTTTTTTTCTTGAAAGGCACAATACTTACCCACAACTTCGGCCAAGACACGATCTATTTTTTAATTGATGCGTATCATTTTTACATAAACCCTTTTCAGAAGTAAGTCGCGTACAAAATTACAAGTATTTCTAAAAACGTCGATCCGAAACGATTCGCGAATCTGCGTGGAGGTACTCATGCATTGCCAACACCTTTGCTCAAGTTCAGCGCTGCTGTGTCTCTTAGATTCTGGCCATGTATGTCTTTGGTTAAATTAAACTTTAACAATAAGCATTCAATTTTGGAATCTCATTTCATGATCTTGCTTGGATTTATCGAATTACTTGTTTTATGTTTATAAAATGAGTGTGTGATCAAATGCATCATACTTAATCAGTACCGTAGGATGGGATGACATTGGGCCACAATTTAAAATGTAGATTGATGCAAATATCTTGAATATACATAAATTGATGTCTAGAATATGTTTCGTGGACTCCTGGAGTAGAGTGTGGATAACATGAAGAATCAGTTGTTTTATTTAAATAGTGCTGTAAAGTTAAGTATGATAAGTGTACTCCTAATATCTACAGTATAGTATCTAGTGTACATTTACATATTTTAAGGTATTTTAACCAAATTTTCGTTTTGACAAAGCATCTCCAACTAAGAAAAAAAAATGGGTTTTTTAGCCCAATGTCACCCTCACTTACGGTATATAACATTTGTAAAATGAGGCGATAAAAACTGATAAAAACCATCTGTTATGTTCAGTGGTGCAATTAATTTCATACTGTGCTACAAGAAAAGAAATACGTTCAGTATAGTAGTTTTATGTTGTTTATTATACCAAAATTATTCTTCTCTTGAATCGATTCTTTCGTTTTCCGCGTCGGTTTGCATGCATCATACTACCTCGATCTGTAAATTAATGTATAAGGATCCAATGCTTAGGTTCGAATAGCTTGTATGCGATATAAATGTTTTCAATTTATTGAAATTTTATATATAACAGATTTACATAATTCGTCTATTTCCAGGTGCAAAATCAAAATTGAAGACGCTAGGTTATTCCGATAGTAATGCTATCACAGAAAGCTGGAAAGCAAGTTTTGCAATCAGAAGAAACGAAGCTTTAAAAGGGACCATTTCGTTTAATGATTGGGACGTGATAGCCCATTTTGAAAACGTGCAGGAATTGGTAATGCTATACAAAATGGCTCTAATGTTGGTCTATGGATCTAAGATTGGGCCCATCGCTAAAAATCTGCTATTTATCAATTGTATCTAGATGAACGCATCATTGGAACGGTACTAATGGATATTTTTGGTTGCTATTGAAAATTTAGTCAATTGCTGAATTTATGTATGGGCCCAAATTAGGGACACTAAGGCCGACATTACCTGCATTTCCCCCAATTAACTTATGTTATTTTAATCCGTTTGTTTCCTCTAGATCAACTTTGACTTTCGAATCGTTCATAAGGAGTCACACGATTGCATGACCCTGAAAATTCCGACATTCATTCAAAAATTCAGAAGCATTTTCGAAGGCTACAAAAATTTTGTCGACGAAGATAAACTATTGGCAGAAACTATTGTTGCAACATTTGTTGAAATTGTTCGAATAAATAGTATAAAGTTTTAACATGGAAATTTGTTGTGAAATGTACATTTTTAAAATAACATATTTTAACTTTATTTTAAGATCAATCTGTATTCTTGGCCATGTATGCTTTGCCGTTGATTCTACGCCAACAGTTTGCCACTCAACAAAAGAAACGCCAAAAGGTTTCGATTGCTGCCTGCCGAGCCGCCTTCATATCGCTGTTAGAGGTAATTGAAAAATTATTTGATTAAATGTGTTTCACTTTAAATAACTTAATTTCAGACTGAAGCCTTGATTGAAGAAACAGTGGAGCAGCGACGCCGAATAGCCGAGAAGATGAAAATGACGGTTCAGCCTTTTATAATTGTGGTTGGAATTATGTCGCGACCAAGAGCATTTTTCGTAATATTAGATAATCTTATTTTGAAATGTAGATCAATGATTGCGGCAGTTGACCTGCATTTTAAATTGCACACAGTATTCCACATTGAATACGCCAAAGAATGTGAAGATGTGATGCATTTCATCCAACACTTTTTTTATAATATTACTTACCAGGGAGAACGCGAAGATGTAAATGCTATTACACTGTTGACAGATTTCAAACGACTTTGAATAAGCAAGCCTTTCCAAGATTTCACTCTGACAATGTTTATATCCTTTGTTCACTTTTTTGTACTTTTTAGTTCTTGTATGGAAAGCAAAACATGCAGATGATATGAGAGGATTAAAAAAAAATGCGATAGAATTACGTGACTATTAAATAAATAGGAGAAAGTGGGGCAAGATGGCCACCCTAACGTTACTCGAAGAAAATTCCGCAAGTTTGACCAGGAAATAATTATTTTTATAATCGAATGGAAGCTTCATGAATTGCGATTCATATTATACAAGTGTGAAAATATGTTATTGTCACCCAAATCTCGAATAAAAAAAATCTTTAAACCATATTTTTTTAACATAATTATATTTTAATATTTTACAAGTTTCACCGACAAACGTCTGATCGGTATGAAATTCAACAAGGTTCTATTGGAAATAGGTGCAAACAAAATTAAATCAGCAGTTGAATCGGTTCAGCCATCGCCGAGAAATAAACGAAAATTAATATTTTAATTAAAAATTTCACTTTTTTGGCCACATCTGCGAAGACAGATATCTGAGGTTTATCAGAAAAAGACATAAACAAATTGAAAGAAGTTGTACTTGAATCGGTCCAACCATCATTGAGAAAAGTGAGTGAGTATCGCTGTTCAAAAAAAAAAAAAACCAAAACAAATATTATTTTTTTTTCTTGTCAGTTTATTTTTCCAATTATTTAACTCATGTATTCATATTTGAAGTAATAATTGTCAGACACATTTTGAGATTTTTTTTTTGTTTTTCAACCCTTTCGATACAAAATATATTAAAAAAAACAAAGTACACAACAACAATATTAATTACCATAAAAATTTAGGGTCAATTAGGGCCAATTCACCATTGTTAAGCTTATGTAATGTCTGTGGAAAGTTATTCATATTTTTTAAGTTTATCATAATAGACGGATTGTCTTCTTCAACATTAACAAAATAACACTGCATATTTGCATTGTGTTGCTTTATAGTAAGATTTTTCACGATTGCGTACATGTTGTCTTCAATGACAATTATGTGTTCCGTTTTTACAAAATTGTCTTCATTTTTAAAACAAGTTCTAGTAGTGAATTTGATATCATCGTACGTTCCTACAGTTGAATACTGACAAATTGTATTTCCAGAAAAAATAGGTGGTATGCTAGAAACCTGTAATTGACTAAGATAAACTTGCTTTGATCTCATTAATGAAAATTCGTGATCTCGGTACACAATTTTAGAGTTTTTGGAGTTCTTGTATATTTCTTTGGTAGCTATGGATTGACTTAAATTTTTTCTATTGAAAGTGGATCTGGCATATTGTTTTACATCTCGATTCTTACTTTCTCCTCTTCTACCATCGGTATATTCCAAAGGTCCATTTTTCAGGATGGCTGAAGGATAGTGGACTAAAAAATGCATTTTTGGTTTAAAAGGCTCTTGGAATAATTCATGGAATTTTTCATGATGAAGCTTAATAATATGTTTCAAATTTTCAACTTCATGAAATGTAAATGATGGTTTGAAGCAAATATGTATAATGCGCCTGAGCTGTAAAAAATACTCCCAAACTACATTATCTTCTGGAATTAAATCACCAATCATTAAAGGTAAGAACTCAACAAAGGAAAATATTGCGCAAGACGACATTTTTAAGCATTTAGCATTAAGTTGCTGTTGTGTGATATCCTCTGGTATGTTGCTAATCTTGTACATTCCATAATCGAAAAGATTCTTGCGGAAATTTATTACATTTAACGTTAAGCTTTCTGATGCCATATCCTGAAGAAGCCTTGACAATACTAGCGCAACAACGTAAGGACATATTCCTTCTCCAAAATCATGCATAGGATCAAAATTCAAAGAATCAATAACATTGAAAGATGGAATGTCTATAAAAGGGCACCTAAATTTTATTCCAGTTTCATTCACGTCATTCTTTTCTAAGTCAGCTAAATAATTATTTTGATCTCGCAGTGTTAGTTCATTTTCTACGGTCATGCTTCGCATATCTTCTCGGGAAGAAAAACATGCCCTGCAATAATGACTAGAATTGAAGCTCATTGTGAATCCACCAATAAAATTCAGCGACAAATTATCACCAGTAAACATGGAGATTATTGGAAAAACTTTGACATAACGGACATTTGTATCTTTCCCCATTTTAATCTCAATACCTGTGTTTTGAATATGAATTAGCCTTTGAATGAAAAGATTGAAAATCCTACTAGCTCTTACTTTTTTTAATTTAGAATTTATGAACATAACTGGAATTAAACTAGTCAATTTAGATCTTATGCGGCAAGGCAGAACTGGACATGAAAAATAAAAAGCACATTGAGAATTTTTACCTTTATGGGCCCCTAACGCGTTATCAGGTTCAAAGTCATCGTTGTATAAAAACATAGGTATGTAAATTTTGGCAGGGTCTAATTTTGATATCTTTTCTTTCCATGCTTGGGCTTGAATATAATTACGTATAATTCCAGAATTATCGTGTCTCAATTCATCCATATAGTTTAATATCAATTTAAGAAGATTATCTCTTTCAAAATACTGTTTCAAAGTAAATTTAAGGCATGGCATTATAACTTTACATTTTTTGTGCCCTAGTATACGCTCGCCATGCTGAGTGATTGGTACTAATGGATTTTCTATGATGTCTTCTTCGGGATCTTGAAATAACCCATTACTACGCAAATATGCTTGAATTTTATGCTCAGAGTTTAATGAAAATTGACTTTCGTAGCTTTTGAAAGCATCGCTAAAGTTTCCTAATTTTTCTGGTTGTACAAATGGTTTTATCTTCGATTCTACGTTTTGTAATAAATTTTTGGCAAAACAATTCAGTTCCTGAATGAAATTTACTGCCTTTTTTCGGCTTAAGACACTGTCAGACAGTAATTTTAGCAAAAGATTTAAAAAACTATCATCTAAGTGGTTACTTCTTACACTGCTCTCCTCTGTATCAGAATCCGTACTTTCGTCAGCCACAGGTTCTCCGAAATGTTCAGCATTATCCTGATTTTCACCGGCACTCTTGCCTCCGTCTTGTTCTTCGCTCACTTCACTTTCACTATTTTTATTCACTGTTCTACATGCTCTAAAATGCCGCGTCAATCGATCAAGCTTATCAAATTGTGCCGAACAAGGACACTTAAACACTTTTAAACCAATATGAGTTCTTAAATGCCTGATAAGCATCAACTTTTCAACATAAACATCATCACAAACTGAGCACGGAAAAAAAATCATGAATGATAACTGCTAATATGAACTAGTAATAAAAAATCTCGTAGAATTTTCTATAGCTTATAACGACTTTTAGGTCAAATTGCACTTGGACCATTCCAGATTATAGTTCAAAACAAACTGTGATGATCATCATTAAATTCAATGTTTTATAGTGTCTGATAGGTATCAATTAGGTAGGTAACAATGAGCAGAGTAGGTATACTTTTGAGTGAAACTTCAGATTATTGATATACCTGTAAGCTACACGGAAATAAACGATATGTCAATCAGTTGAACCTAAAATCAATCTGGATTTTTAGGTACTCCGGTCGGTCTTTGAGTCGGTGAGCGCGTCGGCATTTCGTCATCGGCTTGACTCTGGCACCTCTTCACCACCCGCACAAGCGTGTCATTATTTTGGATGCGGGATAAAAAAATCCACCAATCAGCTTGCTAATTGATTGCTATTGCCTGCAAGTTACAGAACGGAAAACTATTCACCGTCCAGTCTGTTGAAAAAACAAGTCATATTCCTTCCGTTTTTCAGATTTAATTTCACATCTGACCTCGGTAAAGTAAATGGTTCTTAACCCTCCGTTATACCACAGACAGACATACAAATTAGTACCGTTGTACTTTTTTAATCTAGTACCTCTAAACGTACAATTTGTGGTACTAGCTTAAAGCAGTACAACCATAGAGGTAACTCTAAGACCACTGGGTCCCGAAGAAAATCATTATTATTTTTGGCTTACTCAGTACCAGAACAACGGTCCCAAGCAGTCCCAAGCTATTTCACTCACCCCTGCATGTTCTGCATGAATCCACACACCCCTGATGTTATCTGTCAAACTTTCATAGCGAATCAAAACAAACATAGTGTAGTAATAGAATTTCAACTAGAATAGGGTACGTTAATCGTTTGCTTGGGACCAATAGGCTACTAAAGTGGTGAGCCAATTTAAAATCGTTAGTTTCGTATTGATTGTTGGTACAACTGTGTGAGTTATCCATTGCCATCTTGCAGCCGAGCTACCAATCGATAAGAAACCAACGGGTATTCCTTATATCGTTTTCGTTTTTGCTACACTACACCGGTGTAGTGTAAGCAGCAATAAGCGCGAGTCATTGACAGCTCATCATCATTTGTTTGTAAACAAAGGCACAATCGATAGATACACCCTGAACTTTTTCGGTGTTCGGCGGTGTAGCACCGGTGTAGCTACACCGCAAAAACGAAAACGACATTAAAAAACTTGTTTTTAACTAAAAAAGCTCAAATTTTATCACAGTTAACCCCCAAAATATGTAGATAATTGAGAAAATGTGAATGGAAACCGCGTAAACGGTGTCCGTACAACGTGGCATTTGACTTAATTGGTTACAACATGGAATATCTCGGGATCCTGACCAGATAGAAAGTTACTGTATTGTGCAAAGTTGTTCTAGAGATCATAAACTTTTTGCTGATGGAGAGTAGTTCAGAATTTTCTCACTACGTAGCGCTAGAATACATGTGAAATTCTCGCATGTGATATATCTTGAGATCATGACCAGATAGAAAGTTACTGTCGTCTACAAAGTTATTGATGAGATCAAAGCCTATGTTTTTATTTCTTGTTGTACAATAGTTCAAAATTTTCTCAATACGCGGTGCTATTATACACGTGAAATTCTCACATAAAATATCTAGAGATTCTGACCAGATAGAACGTTACTGTTTTCGGCAATGTTTTTCAGGAATTCAAGATCTTTTCGTTTGTGGAGTAGTTCAGAAAATTCTCACTACGGGGCGCTAGTATATACGTGCAATTTTCACATATACAATAGCTCGAGATCCTGACCAGATAGAAAGTTGCTGTCTTCGGCAATCTTGTTCAGGGGGTCAAGTATTTTTGGCTGGTGGACAGTAGTTCAGAATTTTCTCACTACGCAGCTAGAACACACGCGAAATTCTCATATAAAATATCTCGAGATCCTGAGCAGATAGAAAGTTACTGTTTTCGGCAAACTTGTTCAGGAGGTCAAGTCTTTTTGGCTGGTGGATAGTAGCCCAGAATTTTCTCACCACGTGGCGTAAACATGTACAATTCTCGCGTATGCTATAGCTCGAGATTCTGAACAGGTAGACAATTAATGTCTTCGAAAAAGTTGTTCATGCCTATTGCTTGGTGCACAAAAGTTCAGAATTTTCACACTACGTGGCGTTAGTATACACGCGAAATTCTCGCATGTAAAATATCTCGAGATTCTGATCAGATAGATTTGGCTAGTGAAAAGTAGTTCAAAATTTTCTATCTACGTAGCGCTAGAGTACACGTGAAATTCTCGCATGTGGTTTGTTTCGAGATCCTGACCAGATAGAAAGTTTCTGTCGTCGACAAAGTTCTTCAGAAGGTCAAAGCCTATTGCTTGGTGTACAATAGTTGCGAATTTCCTAAGCGGCGCTAGTATACACGTGAAATTTTCACATATAAAATATCACGAGATCCTGACCAAATTGAATGTTACTGCCTCGGGCAAAGTTGTTCAGGAAGCCAAGGCCTTTTGGCTGGTGGACAGAAATTCATTTTTTTTTCACATCATTGCGCTTGTAAACACGTGCAGTTCTCGCATTAGATTTATTTCGAGACCTGCTAAACTGTCATCGGCAAAGTTGTCCAGGAGATCAAAACTTTTTCGTTGGTCGACAGTACAGAATTTTATCACTACGCGGCGCTAGGATATACGTGAAATCTTCGCATACATAATATCTCAAGATCCTGAACAGCTAGAAGTTTACTGTATTTGGCAAAGCTGTTATGGAGATAAAATATTTTGGCTGATGAACAGTAGTTCAGAAATTTCTCAAAATTTGGCGGCAATTCTCGCATATCAAATATTATAAAATAAAAATACAATTTACATTAGCCTAAGTGGTATAAGACAAATATAATCTGGATTTCTTCTACTGGTGAAGATCTTCATGCAGATTTGTGGATACATAAATTGGGGTGAGTCATTCCACTTGTATACCTCTGATAAATTAGTGGTAACACGTGTCTCTGATGGAAAACATTATCTTAAAAGATTAATATCGCTGAAACTTCCACTAACTGAATGTTTAGAGTCTCCCTTTCATTTAAGGCTAATTTCAAAATGTCTTATCGAGGGTCTAGAACGTATACACGGACAACGAGACTAACTCAGAGAATGAGGCACTTTTGCTCAGTTGAATGGAGACAATTATAAAACCGTACACTCCCGATCATAAGTTTAAGGACACGTCCTAAAAACGTCCAATTTTCGTTCTTTTTAGAACCTTTTAAAGATTTTGAATGGAAATAAGAAGAGGCCAATTGCTCAATATCATTTTCAAATTTTGTATACCAAAGGTGTAGCATATATGAGCATTGCACGTGTATACTAGCGCAGCGCAGTGAGAAAATTCTGAACTACTGTTCACCAGCCAAAAGACCTTGACCTCCTGAACAACTTTATATGTATGGAACGGTTCGACTGGGAATTGATGTGTGTTGTGAATGGCTGTTCAGTCTCGACAAAAATTAAATAGCAGTATAGCAACACAGAACAACTTTATCGCAAACAGTAACTTTCTATTTGATCAGGATCTCACACGGACAGAAAATTGTTTGCATTGAACCAAACAAAACTTTAGTTGTATTTAAACAAACAATTCCGGTTGAAATTATATTGCATTTTGTTGTTTCAATAATACTTATTCATATAAATTCAAAGTAGGATTCTTTTTGTTTTAATAAGCCACTTTTCAACTGCAGCTATTGTAAAAATAACTATATTCTATTATTAATCCAACAATAGTTCATTTTAATTTAGCATTTATTTGCTGTGTCCATTCCCCGGGCCATGAATGCAAAAATAACTACCAACCATTCCCTCGTTTTCACCCGGACAAAAGTGTAAACAATAACAAAACTTGTGAATTTCGGGAAATAAGTGCAAAATTTCCGAAAATCTTGAGACTTGAGGTAAGTAAGTATGCTGCAGTTCAAGCTGCAGTTGCTAAATATAATCAATTTTCTGTTTTTTTCCTTGATTTTTTTTTTCGTCGATCTTGTTTTCCGTACTGAGTACCAATGCTCCTGACGCCAGGAAGGCAGCTCCCACACCTGGACCCTACATATCGACCCATCAACTAATTAACCGGGGACCAACGGCTTTACTTCCCTTCCGAAGGATGATCAGTGAAAAAGATAACAAAACATAAAAAAATGCCATATTATTTCCGGAGTGATTTGAGATTTGGGCGTAATTGCATTTGTAAACAAATACGTCAATCACCGATTTCTCGCGAATAAAAGCTCAATCTCGAAAAGTATTAACACTATGCGGTAGAGGAATGATTCCTCTATCATTTGGTATAGTTTGTTTGTGAGATTGAGCTTTTATTCAAAAGAAATCAGTGATTGACGTGTTTGTTTTCAAAAGCAATTACACCCAAATCTCAAATCACCCCGGATTTTTGAATCAATAAACATATTTTTATTTCTACTGCGTGAATTTTCAGACTTCATAAAATAAATATGATTGAATCAACAAGAAATCTCTTTTAAAAACAAACATATTTTTATTGTTGACCCAGCTGCCAAATTTGACAGCTTACGTCAAAACCATGAAAGCTCTTGTAAATTCGAAAAGATTTTCTTTTTGATTTAACAATCCATGGGTTTTGAGGAACAAAAATACTGGATTGTTGAAACAATAATGATTTCTTTTTGCAGCCAAAACAAAATGAAATTCTTATTGATTTTACGTCAAATATTATTACGTTTAAAATATTTTTTTCTGCGTGCAAGATAAAGCATTTGCGAGAAGTGTACTAGCACCACGTCGTGAGAAAATTCTTAACTACTGTTTACCATCCAAAAAGTCTTGACCCCCTAAACAACTTTGCCGAAGGCAGCAACTTTCTAGCTGATCAAGATCTCGGGCTATTGAATATGCGAGAAAGGCACGTATATACTAGCGCCGCATAATGAAAAAAATCTGATCTATTGTCACCCAACAAAAAGATCTTAACTTCCATAAAAACTTTGCCGAATACATTTACTTTCTATCGGATCAGGATCTAGAGATATTTTATATGCAAGAGTTTCAAATGTATAGTAGCGCCGCAAGTGATAAAACTCTGAACTACTGTCCACCTGCGAAAAAAACCTTGACCTTCTGAACAACTATGCCGAAGACAGTACCTTTCTATTTGGTTGGGAACTCGAGATATTTTATACGAGAATTTCACGTGTATACTAGCGTCGCGTAGTGAGCAAATTCTGAACTATTGAGCACCAAGCAATAGGCTTTGAACTCCTGAAAAACTTTGTGAAAGGCAGTAACTTTCTATCTGGTCAGGATCTCGAGATATATCACATGCGAGAATTTCACATGTATTCTAGCGCTACGTAGTGAGAAAATTCTGAACTACTGTCCGCCAGCGACAAGGTTATGAACTCCTGAACAACTTTGTCGGAGATGGTAACTGTCTATCTGGTCAGGATCTCGATATATTCCATGTTGTAACCAATTAAGTCAAATACCATGTAGTATGGCCACAGTTTACGCGGATTCCATTTACATTTTCCCTATTATCCGCATTTTTTAGGTGTTTACTGTAGTCAAAGTTTGGTTTGTTTAGATCAAAACAAGTTTTTTGAAGAATACTCATTGGTTTCAGATCGATTGGTAACTCAGCAACAAAATGGCAATGGAAAACTCTTGTGGGTTGTACAAAGTACAACAGCGCGAGTAACGGAGGGTTAAAATCCGTGCAGAAATTGAACCGCCACCCTAATAAAAATGTTACGGTTAATTTGCTTAATTTGGGTATCCAAACCGTTTTGTGAAATAGTTCCATAATTTGGGTTATCGTTCGTTTATGGTATTTGTTTATTAGGGCACTCCGATTCTACAATCCGCTGGTCCGATTCCTTCTTGTTTACGTCAGCATACAACAATACAACAGCTGCTGCTGCTGCTGCTGTTGAGACCGTGATCCCGATGAAGAGATTCCCTTTTGCTGTGAGGCTTTACACGCTATTTCTCAAACTGTCAAAATATTTGACCCGGCAGAGCGGGTGGTGAACGACAGCCAGTACACGCTATCTTAAAACTACCCAAATTTGGGTAGAATCCACCCAGATCTGTCAAAACTGAATCTCCCAAAAATGGGTAAACTATGTTGGGAGTGATAAGTTGACAAATTAACAACGTCGATCGGATTCATGTCGACAATGTTCATTTGTCAACTTGTAATTCCCAACACAGTTTACCCATTTTTGGGTAGGTTCAGTTTTGACAGATCTTGGTGGATTCTACCCAAATTTGGGTAGTTTTAAAATAGCGTGTACTGGCTGTCTTTCACCACCCGCTCTGCCGGGTCAAATATTTTGACAGTTTGATATAAATGTATTGGTGAGCCTGCTGCTCGTGCGCGGATAGCTCACTAACACATACAAACGATTTGTGGGTCTCACAAATACGTATGTAAATGTGAATCGTCACTAATACACATGCATCCATGATGTACCAACACAAGCACAGCATGCTTCGTAAACAAATACTTGAGCAGCAGCTCTCCACATCCAAAATCTCTCCAAAATTGTTGAACTCCTTAAAATGTCTATTGAAATGGGAGAGATGAAGATTTCGGGTTTAGCGTAAAACACGTCTTGTTCCGTTGGTAGTCACAATACTTCTGATTATATATTTCCCCTGTTCCTCTTGCATAGCTGAATATCTCTTTTTCTCTCTCAACTGTCCATTGCTCTTTCGGAGCGAGTTCTCAATATTTATCTCACTACTACAACTCCTCCATCCTTATGATTGAAAATAGTATTATTTTTCAAAATTTGATTATTCTATTTCATTACTAAACTTTTCAATTTAATTCTTACTATCGACAGCACAAATTTCATGCTTGAAAATTCATAGAACAATATTTACAATCGTGCAATTTAAAACCTTCTAATTCATTTGATTCTACTAATAGTAGACAAAATCACTCCTCCTTCTCTTCTTGTTTCTACTTCGTTTTGAACGTCTAGTCGAAACCACAGGGAGTGGATCTGAAACTTCTTCATGCTGTACTTCATCTTGATTTTGATTTTCATTTGAGAACATGAAAGAATCGGCCGGAAAGCCATAAAATTCGAAATCTAAATTAGACTGATCGGATTCGTTATCTTCTTCTTCTCTTCTTCTCTTACTACTGTTACTATCTCTTACTGACACTGGTGGCGAAATGGATTCTACCGATGGTAACGATGACAAAAGTGGTGCTTCTTGGCTAATTACAGATGACGAAAGTGGTGCTGCTTCTGGATTCGGCGATAAAATGAGTGCTGGATCGTGTCTTGAGTTTGCCGTGCTGTCAAGTGGGAAAATCAAAGTTCCTTTTCGTTGAGGGTGTGGCGACAATTTAAGCTGACGCTTATGCGCCAACACTATCCTTCCCCCAAGAGAAATCTGGAAAGTAGCATCAGAGACTTGTCTTAAAAATGTGGCTGGCAACCATCTTCTGATGTCTGTAGGATTAATATTTTTGTAGAAAATCAGTTCTCCATTTTTAAGTTTGGTAAATGCATCAGGCTTATTATAACCTTTAGCGTTGACAAAATTGTGGTGATCATGCGAGTTAGTCAAGTTGTTTTTAAAGCTACTTTTAGGATTCATTAAGTCCAATAAGGTTTTAGGTTTATAGGAGAGCAATCTTTCTGAAGGAAAATGGCCTTTGTTGTCTAAACAAATGTTGCGGTAATTCGATAAAAAATATGAAATTTGTTCTTCTACGTCCAATCTCCTCATATCCGGATCAAGCAAGAACTTCTTTAGTACGTCTTTGACCAGTCTTACAGTCCTTTCGGCTTGTCCGTTGCTCTCCGGGTGATACGGCGGACTTTTCATTACCAAAATTCCCTGACGTTTCAAAAATGTCACAAAATGGTCCGAGTTGAATGGTGGTCCTCCATCTGTAACCACCACATCTGGTAGACCGTACCTTGCGAATATCCCTAAAAGAATCTTTAAAACCTTTTTGCTGTCCGTTCCGTATCGCATGTACTCCAACTCGATCCACTTGGTAAAGCTGTCTACGACGACTAAGAAAACCTTCTGATCGAAGTGGAAAAAGTCAGCGTGAATCCTGCTGAAAGGTTTGGTCGTAGGTATCCACTGGGAGTATGGTGCCTTCTTGTTCGTCGATGTTATTTGGTTGCATATCCCACAGGTCTTCACGAAATCCTCGATGTCCTTGTTCAGTCCGAACCAATAGACCGTTCTTCGAGCTAGTTGTTTGATTTTGCTCATCCCCGAGTGGTTCATATGAAGCATCTTGAGAACCCTTTTCTTCATACTCTCGGGAATAACAACACGATCCTGAAATAAAACGCAGCCATCGACCTCCTCAAGTTCCTGGTAGTGGGAATACACGTCTACGAATCGCCTTTCCAACCGTTGTGGCCAACCTGCCTTCAAATATTTCAAAACTGTCTGCAGGAACTCATCGCTAAGCGTTTTTCTGCCCACTTCCTTGTGGTCGATTGGAAATTCTTCGGAAAAGTTGAGATTTTTCACGTATTCACGAGTCAGTTCTCTAGGAACTTCTTGGGCTAAAGGGAAACGAGAACAAAAATCGGCGTTGCCCATTCTTGAAGAAGGCCGATAGACTATCTCGTAATCGTAAATAGAAAGTTCCATAACGTATCTTTGCAAACGCGTAACCGAAATGGAATTTTTGCCCTCCTTGCCAAATATGCCGATTAGAGGCTTGTGATCGGTATAAATCGTAAAATGCATCCCGTAGAGAAATTTGTGAAATTTCTATACGGTGCTTACAACTGCCAATGCCTCAAGATGCAAAATAGGGTAGTTCTTTTGGGCACTATTCAAAGAAAATGAGGTGAAACTTATTGGTTTCTCCTCACCTTCAACCTTATGAGCAATTACACCTCCCAATCCATAGTTACATGCATCAGTTACTACCACAATCGGCTTATATGGATCAAAATATTCCAAAAGGTTTGGTTTTAAAAGAAATCCTTTACAATCATCAAATGCTTTTGCACAGTTGTCAGTCCAACTATACGTTACGTTTTTTCTTAAAAGATTGTAAAGGCAGCTGATACGGGTGGACAAATTAGGAATGAACTTAGAGTAGTAAGTTACAAGTCCTAGAAAAGCCTTCAGTTCCGAAACGTTCCGTGGAGCTTTCGCTTCTCGGATTGTTTGAACTTTATCGGGGCAGGGAAGCAATCCCTTGTCTGTCAAAACGTGCCCCAGGTAAGGCAATTGCGATACAAAAAACTTGCATTTCTTTAAGTTGACTTTTATGTTGGCTTTGGCCAGTCTTTCCAAAACCAGATAAAGCTTCCTTTTGCAATCGTGATAGTCCCTACCCGCAATCAGCACATCGTCTAAGTAACACGTTACGCCTTCCAAACCGTGTAATACTTGGTCCATGACCTTTTGGAATATCGCTGCACTAGACGAAGCCCCTTGAGGTAGTCTGTTGTAGGTATAGAGGCCCTTAATGGTATTGATTACCATAAACCTCTTCGAGCGGTCAGTCAAAAGCAGCTGGGTATAAGCACCCTCTAGATCCAAAGCACAAAAAACTTTCGATCCGGCAAGTGTGGCAAAGAGATCCTGTGCTAAAGGCAAAGGATACGTGTTTGGAAGTAAAACTTTATTGATGGAGACTTTGCAGTCTATCACCAAACGAATACTTTGGTCCTTTTTGATAATGGCAATGACCGGCGATGCCCATTCGCTAGCTTCAACCGGCGTGATTACTCCTTCTTTCTCCAAATTTCCCAAATAATCAACAACTTGCTGTCTTAAACGAAGAGGAACTTCATAGGCCTTTTTAAAGATAGGTGTATCATCCTTCAAGATCAAATCTCCCTTAAAACCTATTATTGGACTTGAAAAATCTTTTGTAAAAATTGTCGGAAACTTACTCTTTACTTCGTCAACAACAGTCTCTTCGTCAGCTAAGTCAATGTTCCCAACAGTCAAAGGAGGATTGGTGAAGGTGTTTCGCCATCCAGAGTAGAATTCGTCCAACCAGGATCGGCCCACCAGCGGGATGAAGTCGTTGTCGCAACGCAAAACCACCATACTAAGCTGTTTCCTATTTCCAGCGAGCTGTACCTCAACGCAGATCTTTCCTACAACCTTCAGTTTGTTACCGTCAATGACAACAAGTTTCTTGTTGCACCGTTGCATTTCGCAGTTCGCAAAGTTTCTCAGGTATAGCTCTTCTGGAATGACGCTCTCCGCTGATCCACAGTCGATTTCCATGGTTAAACGCTTTCGATTTATTAACATTTCTACGTAGCAGGGCTCATTGATCTTGTTGACGAAAGACGAAATCAAAAGACAAGGCGTTTCCTCGTCCGAGTCAGAGTCCAAATCCTTCTTGAGTCTTTTGAAAAGTACTAAGTCTTTGGAAGTAGATGGCTTTGGAGAATCTATGAACTTGACACTAGCTTGACCTTTACGTGGGCTTTTTGAGTTCAAACGGTAGCAATACTTTCTGGTGTGACCAGTTTTCTTGCAAAAGGAACAAATGTAGAGGGGTTTGGATGAATTTCCTCCTCTTTTGCTTTGAAATCTGTTATTGCTTCTGCTTCTAGAAGAAAATGATCGATTACGATCGAAACTACGACTCCGACTTCGGAATCTGCTCCTAGATCGCGAAAAGTCTGACCGATGACCTAATCTTGCTACAACACTGACACGCCTATCATCATCATGCTTAAGTTGCTTAGTTCTATTGGTTGAAATCTCTGAATTGAGAATCAACCTTTCTGCTTTAGTGGCAGACAAATCCTCTTCGTCACACAATCTCTTTTGCAATTGACTATCATTCACTCCTATCACCAGCATATCGCGAATAGCCCTGTCCTTAAAATCTCCAAAGTCACATCTTTCAGCCAAATTCTTGACTGCAATCACAAAATCTTCCATAGACTCATTCCTTCCTTGCCTTTTTGTCCAAAATTTATAACTATGCACTACTTCAGAATCATTCTTGTCGTAGCGTTTTTTTAATTCATCCGTCATTTGTTTGTACGTTAATTCGTTAAAATCCTTCCCTGGGAAAAGCCTTTTTAGCTCTAGGAAAATTTCTTTTCCGCAGACTGCCAGGAATGACGTTTTGTAACGCGATTCTGGATATTCATTGTGCTTGAAAATCCATTCTAGCTGTTCTTGATACTGGCTGAATGGCATAGAGTAAGGCACATAGGGATCGGCTATCGATGTCATAGTCATCCTTCCCAAAAAAAATGTACAAAATTTAACACAAAAAAAAACAAAATTAAAATGGCACCAAAACAAATTTCAACTTCAATAAAATCAAAAATTTCCTCGCATGAGATCAATCACTAAAAGTAAACAAAATACCACGTACCTGATTTATGATGCACCTAACGATCCGAAAAAAAAAGCACTCCGTCGACAAAATCCTCGCCAAAACAACAGCAGCAGCAGCTAAACTCGCACCGGAATGTCCTTCTCCGACGATAAAAACAGGCAGCAATCCCGCCGGCGACAGCAGCAGCTCCACAACAGCAACACAATTCTTCCGATAGTGATCCTCACTGACTCACACTCGAACTCCAATTCAGCTGATCGACAGTGTTCACCACGATGATCGGTTCGATGACTTCCGTCAGCTCAAACGCTCTTCGATGCACTTTTGATGCACTTTCTTCGTCGTTTTCGCTGGCTTCGATTGCTACACCGCGGGCACCGACTCGACTGGCTCCGTCGCACGGGTTGTCGGTAGTGGTGAGGTCGAGATGGTAGAACGCACGTGTCCCACGCACACTCTTGCGGAAACTGTCAAGAACTTCCCTTTTCGCGTTCTCGGTCGCTGATTTCCTTCGGTCACTGGGTTTCGCACACTGAGAAAGTTGTTATGTTGTTGAGGTCCGTGTAAACGGTGTAAAATGTTGGAGAACCAAAAATGTGTGCGTAGAAGAATGATCGTCGACAAAATTCAACCTCGTTATTTTACACGTTTTCAAAATGGCGTTTTCTCTAAAGGCTTTCACAATTCGGAAAATTTCTTTACAGCTTGTAATTGGCACAAAAGAACAATGCGAGGTATTGTTCTGACACAAAAGAGGTTTTTCACAAAAGATTTTCGCAGAACAATGGCCAACCAAGCGCGAAAATTGGCGGAAAGCCAAATCACAAGGAGGAAAATGGTAGTACTTACGCCGAGCTCCTTGGCGAAATTTGTGGATTTTCCCCAACTCCACGAAAATGCACGCTAATCACACGCGAAAACTAAAGAAAATTGCAATTTTTCACTTTGCTTGAAAAAAAATTCTATCCTCGTACGCCACTAAAATGTCTATTGAAATGGGAGAGATGAAGATTTCGGGTTTAGCGTAAAACACGTCTTGTTCCGTTGGTAGTCACAATACTTCTGATTATATATTTCCCCTGTTCCTCTTGCATAGCTGAATATCTCTTTTTCTCTCTCAACTGTCCATTGCTCTTTCGGAGCGAGTTCTCAATATTTATCTCACTACTACACTCCTTTGCCTCCTTTTTCTTGCATTGGACCGTAGCTCGATTCATAACATCCTCTGTTCATGCGGTCTCCACTAACATCCTGTGATGATGAATCACACAGAATTGTAAGCAAATCTTACATCCCCCGGTTGGGTGTAGTTTTTTTTTTTTTTTCAATAAAAATGAAGGTATTTCATCAGGACCAAGTCCTTTACCGACAACGAGACATTCAAGAGTCATAAAAATTTCTTGAACAGTGATATTATTCATTCATACGATGTGTTTGAAATTTCTGACATGAATTGGGAAACTGATAGCATTTTTAAGTTATTCTTGAATTGCAGAGCTGTTGGTCTTTTTTGCTTAAACATAATCAAAGAAAACATATGTTCGACACAATCATATGTGAACATGGCTGTGAAGACGAACTGGTAGTGTTTAATTGAAGAATCAAAGTGACGATTGACGACTCACAGATGGCGAGTGGGTAAAAATGGTAATGGCGTTTTGATATCTGTCAAATTGCATGACATTTTTTTCTAGTACATCATTATTTTTGCAATTGCGGATCTTAAAACTAGGTGTCGCATGACCAGTTTTGACTCATTATGGGCGGTTCTCTTATAAACATTAACAAACGGTGGCACAACTCTTACAACATTGTTAAAGCTACACACCAAAATCTCAAATATTTTTCGGTACTTTTTTGCTGGATACGTTCTGTAAAATATCATTTTCACCGAAAGTTTTGTAAAACATATGATTTTACCAATTCTCCGCAATCAAAACTGCTGAATTTCCGCAAATTGCATAAATTTACCGAAAACTGTAAATGAAAATTACTGATCAAAACTGTAACGGGTTGTATGTCAGCGATACTGTAAAAAGTGTAGCAAATGTACTGTAAAAATAATCTTTTACAAAAGCAAACCGTAGTGAAGTAACAGATTTTTGTAAACATTACCGAACAGGATTGTAAATTGCATATTGTCAATCTCAGTATTTGCCGCCATTTCAAAGTTGAATTTTCTTCGGTTCTCCGGTGTGAAAAGTGAGTAATTTACTATTTTTGGCTATTTACAATCCGTTAAACCTATGCCGAAAAGTTAATTTTTCAGTGAACTTCTATACCAATTGCTCTCAGTCACCATGGATTGGCGGCCCAGTTTCCTTATTAAACGCAAAAAACCAATTTTTGTATGGTTTGTTACGGAGTCAGAAACATCGTCCTTCTCTGTTGAATATTTGTACGAACGTACGATGATAATATACAAAAAAAAATACGTTTAATGAGTCAAACGAATCGTTTGTTCTGTAATCATTTTAATTTTAAGAAAACACATGGAAGAAATAATCAATAAATCAATAAAAATCATAATTTTGGTACATTCAGGAAAATAATGAATTACAGTTATTTCAGTAAAAATGATACCGAACGCCATTGTGAACTTTACCAATCATTCTGTAAAATTTACAATCCATTTCAGTAAATTTTGACAGCTCAAGAGTGAAGGAAATTTACTGAACGGATTGTCAATAATAAAATTACCGAATACATTACCGAATGTTCAGCTGTTCCATATTCGGTAAAAAATTACAGTATACTGTAAAAAGTTCCAGTAGCATACGCATCGCTCTGAAGTATTCGTTGTAAATCGAATCGCTGTCGAATGCATCACTCAAATATTCAGTGGACCCTACACGATTTCTTTTATGGACAAACATCGGTATTGACAATATTTCTGAATTCACATCAACAATATGATTGTCAATAACTCCCCTTTGCGTCAATATATTGATACGTGTGAGGTTCGCTTTCGAGCAGAAATAAGCAACTTGTGAGTGCAAAAATATGCAGCTTAATGGCAAAAAGTGATACCGGAGAGGAGAGGGAGCCAATAACCGTAAAAAACCAACGATTCGCACAGCACTATTCGTGCATATAGGGTGATACGATCCAGCGAGTGTTTGGTGTTTTTGTACAGCTGTATGTATTATGTGTGCGTATATAATGTACCACTGCAAATATAAAATAACTAATAACCGCTGCAAATGCGCCTGACATATATGCATCCACCATGGACCTGTAATTATAAACAGCAACAGGAGGCAGCAGCGCTGACTTATAAGTCAGCACTGCTGCTATCTGGTGCTGTTTATATTACACGCGGCCGAATCCTTTTTCAATCGAAAAAGAGAACACGGCACAGAGAACAGACGTTCAAGTTCAGCCAGAAACTTGTGTAAAATAAGTGGGAACGTCGCCGTTACGTGGTGTTAGCATCTCCTGATTTTCTCTATAAATTTTCCACTTTTGACCAATTTGTTGAAAATTTCCACTTGGCGCTTAGTGTCTAGTGTAATTTGTGCAACGCCAGCGCCATCATGTTGTCAAAGAGGGTTTTTAAGTGGGGAAGTCGCCGTTAGTGGCGCTTAAGTCGAATAGTTTTTAGAGAAATTTTGTTCGAGCCTCCATGTCTGTTCTCTGTGGTTGAGACTCGAACAAAATGTCTGTAAAACTAGTGTCACATTGAACCAGTGTCCAACTTCCACCAGAAACTTGTGGGAACATCGCCGTTACGTGGCTAGCATCTCCTGACTTCCTCTCTCTCTACCAATTTGGCGCAAGTATCAAAAAAAATTCTGTTGAAAATTACCACTCAGCGCTACTGGCACTTAGTGTCTAGTGTAAGTTGTGCAACGCCAGCGCCATCATGTTTTCGGGGGAAGTCGGCGTTGGTGGCGCATAAGTCGAATTGATGAATTTACGTGCCGGTCGATGACGGTTCGATGGAAATGATGTGAAAATGATAATGACGTCAATGACCTGTCAAAACGTATTGATGAATTTACGTTACGGTCGACCAGCAGATGGAAATGATGAGACGTTTGCTACCTATTGACAAATCCAAGTTTCAATTTGCCACCGTGGCGCTGCAATCGCAGCGGTGATAAGTCCGAAATAATACATTTTTGAAATTTCAACCAAAAAACTATTATTTTGTATTTATTCTAGCGAGTTTCTGTGGGAGTCAAAACATGATCCGAGCAAAAAAGTAGTACTCGTAATAATGGTATATAATTCGGAATGTTTCGAAAATATCTTCCAAATAAACAAACATCATCCAGATCACCCGATTCGTCCACCGACTAAATCTATTGCCACTCAAAAATTAATTTCAGTCGGTGTATTAATCAGCAGATTAAATCGTTTTTCGTCTGGTGCTTCACCGAGCAATCGGCCTATTTAACAGTTTTTCGTCGATGGATTTAGTCGGCCAACTTTTTCTGCTGTTTAATCGGCAGATGATTTCAAACCTTAACATGTTTTCTGTTATTTAACTGTCTTGAAGTAGCTTTTTATTTAGGAACAATGCATTACAAAATAATTTTATGCATTTTGTACATGCTGACATTGAAATTAAACAATTTTGCAAACAATCAATGAAATTGTCAAGGGCTGTCACAGACTTATCACCGTCGGTTAGTGCTTATTCCTGCCACCAGGAGCGCAGGAGTTTAAGTTGGATCCAAATAAAATTATTTTCAATATAACAATATTATTTTTATTTTTATTGGAACATAGCGAAAGCTTTCCGTTCGGCTTCCACATTACGTTTAGCTAGGCATATTCGGGCTGTTCGCTTGCTAAAACAGCTCCTTCCTTTGATCCGGACACTGAAGACGCGACCGCGGATGCGATTTTCATCTCGTCTATAGGGATAATTTCACCTGGAGGAAAAACATCGTTTAGCTATTTGGTACGAGATTTGGTAGTCATAAATACTAACCTTTCATAGCTGATTTAATACTCGATTCGTCTTCGCGGTTTTATATTTTCTCTGTCATGCAAATGGCTTGCTTAACTCCGATAGGTAGCATAGGGAGAAAACAAATTCCGTTGCGGTGTAGTCATCCGAACCACCTACAAATAGCGACTAATGCGGACTATGCAGACCGCGATGCTGGCCGGAGGAGAACTCCCTTTGTAGAACTCCCTTTGTGTGCTCCATCGCCTTCGTACGTGCTCCATTATTGCATTCGATTGATCGTTAGGTAATTTTCACTCAATGGATTATTGATCAGGATTACTCAAAATTTAGTTTTCATCATTAATTTAATTTTACGTAGCCCCATGGAAGCCACATGATTAGTGAAAGTGAACTAAATTTTTACACTAACTTTAAAGTACCCATTATTGCGTTAAAAATACCCATTTTTAAAAGAAAAGTAGCATTTTTTACTCATTAATGTGTAACAGATACTCATAAATGGGTAAAAAAAACTGCTAATACTCTTTAAGCCACTTTTCTTCAAAATGAACCCTTTTTTTACTTATTAATGGGTACTTTCAAGTCAGTGTGTTGGGACCTCGTTCCCCAGCAACATGTGCAAAGGCATACGAGCCAAATGTAAGCAATGCATTTAAACGTCGGTTGTTCCCGAATTGCAACATGCCGACTCAAACTAACTATATCATCTGATAGAGCAAATTATCTCTCAGATGCTGGTGTCGGCATTCCAGATTGGGTCTATATTCACGAGAAATCAACGTTTAAAGTATTTAAAGTTTACATTTGGTAAACTGGCCTTTTTTACATGTTTCTCTAGTTACTAGCTTTCTCTATCATACGTCAAAACCATCATAAGTCAAAACAAAAACGATAAAGTTGAATGTTGTGGACTGGACTGTGGAGAGTGTTTATGGTTCAATTTGCTTAGATGCATTTTCAAAAAATTCAATAGCAGTTTTTTTCGATGTCCTTTTATTGCTAGGAATATTATTTTTGCAGTACATATGGAGAATATCAGAAAATCTACGATTTGTGACTAAACATGCTTTCACAGAAGGAAACAAATTAACGAGTTTTTACCTTATCACCATAGTAACAACAATCAATACGAAACTAACGATTTTAAATTGGCTCACTACTTGACTAGCCCACGTACCCCATTGTAGTATAAATTCCAGTACTACACTAAGTTTGTTTTGATTCGCTATGAAAGTTTGACAGATAAAATGAGGGGTTAGTGGATTTTCCTATGTTTCGAGGGGTGAATCGATTAGCTTGGGACCGAAGATAGTACCAGAGCTGAGCCAAAAAGTTGAGCTCGTTTCTTCAAGACCTTCTAGTCTAAGAGTTACCTCTATGTGCTCGTGCAATTTTTGTGCATCTAAGCCTTGTTACGCTCAATTTACAGTGCACGCTATTTCAAAACTACCCAAATTTGGGTAGAACCCACCCAGATCGGTCAAAACTGAACCTATTCAAAAATGGGCAAACATGCATTTACCCAAATCTGGGTAAACGTACCTGCGATAGAAACTGGGTAACGGTTACTCAGATGTTGGCATTTGATAAAAGGGTAAACTTTACCCTTTTTATTAGAAAATAGATGATGTAACCGCTGCAGTAGCTTTATCAAACATAACCTCACCCGACTAGCTCCTTTAGCCTATTATTGATTGTTGAGGTCGTATTGTCGGAAAAATATAAACTACGGAAAACGACGTTGAAACGTTGAAATACACAAAAAACCATACCGTTACAAATGCTAACCATTTATTGAGATTCAATTTTAAATAAGATCAATAAATTAGGAACTACATCAAACATTTGGCATCGATAAAAGTGTCACAGAATATCACACAGAATAACCTAGAATTAGGAGAATGTTCAAAGTCCAGAAACTAACAATATACTTACTAACTTTAGCTGCTGGCAGCATTCTCCATGAAAACAGATCCATGTCTGTACATTTTTTAGCATCAGATGTATATAGTTGAAGATGCTAATTTCAAATAACAGACTGTAGTGGTAATTTTTATACGATAGATGGAGTAGATGAAAGCATAGAGTTGATAGTTCCGTTAGAGTACGGCTGGGTGAAGATTGTATATAGATATTAGACAAGCGAGCTAGGACAACTTTTTAAGGAAGGTACAAATCGGTTTTTTCATCTCTCTTTACCAAACTCCCCATTTGGAGAGGGATGGTAAGGGGTGTCCCCCCCCCCCCGCCACCACTGGCAAAAAGAGATGAAAACCGACCCGCTCATGTACCAACTGTGTGTTTGAAACAGTTCTACCGATTTTTTACCGCACTTCAGTTGTTATTTGAAGGAAGGCAACCAGTCGTAGGTTTGGAAATTGCAACTATTGTTTACCCTACCACGATATGTGCTCCTGTCATCGTCGACTTGACCGATTTGTACCTTCCTTAAAAAGTTGTCCTAGCTCGCTTGTCTAATATCTATATACAATCTTCACACTGCCGTACTCCAACGGAACTATCAACTCTATGCTTTCATCTACTCCATCTATCGTATAAAAATTACCACTACAGTCTGTTATTTGAAATTAGCATCTTCAACTATGTAAATCGTTGACTTCACGTAGAAGTAATACTAAAAACATATAGTCAAAGTATCAGATTTATATATTTTGAGCATTAAAAATTTTCACTGGCAGCGCAACAATCTCCCTTTCATACCTGTGCCATTTTTAACTTTGGGAAAATTTCGATTAGAACTATTTACCCAGAATCTGGGTAGATTCTACTCCTCAGAACAAAACTAGTTTATCCAGATTTTGACAACTCCTTACTGGATACAAGAATGGGTGCCATCTACCCAGTCACTTGATAGATTAAAAATAGCGTGTGTACTAGTCACCTTTCACGTCACTATAGCCGCTAGTGTCGGGAAAAATCGAGTCTTGGGGATAATAGAAGAGTGAACCATTTTGTTCATTTATAAAATTTGGCGCCGCCAACGTCGACTTCCCCACTTAAAAACCCTATTTGACAACATGATAACACTGGCTTTGCCGAGTGGCAATTTTCATCAGAAATGTATCGATACAAGCGCCAAATTGGTGGAAAGTGAAAAATTTATTGAGTGAGGCACCATGTTTTCTTTTACATCGGACTGATACATTGTTTAGTTTTGTGTATGCCACCCCAAACTGTGGTTTGAATGCTCAATATCACGAACTTTTTTATTTGCGCCTTCAATACCTATTTTTTCACCATGGTGTCTTCAGAATTTTTTGTATAACATAAGGCGCAAATAGCCGGCGCCGGTGGTGTAGTGGTAAGCGTGACTGCTTTCTAACACCCCAATGGGTCTGGGTTCAATCCCAGCCGAGGTCGGTGGGATTTTTCTGAGGCATAAAAATCTCTGGTCACGTCTTCCTTCGGAAGGGAAGTAAAGCCGTTGGTCCCGGCCCATGTGTGTTGAATGGGTGAGATATCCTACGCAGGTGTGGAAGCTGCCTTCCTGCACATTCGATTGCCGTCAATGGATGGCAATCGATGTCCGTCGGTGATTGGCACTAGATTGCGGAACAGAGACCGACGTTAAATAAAGGAAAGAAGATAAGGCGCAAATATTTGTGATAAGCTTTAGTTCGGAACTCTACCACAGGCGGTGCTGCAAAATCTAACTTTTTATATTTACAAGATAGGTATGTGGAGTCTTCAGCAAAGTTGTACATAACTTTAATACAATATTTTTTGCTGAACGCACCTATCCTCTATATGTCTTAATTTTTTACATACGTCACGCAGAAAAAATTATCGTTGAAACAAAAATATTTGAGGTAAATTTAAACGAAAACTAAGTTTATTCCTCGGTTTATTCTGGCCACAAAAATAAACAAGGTTTATTTCAAAAGTATTCCATGTTTGAAGTCATGTTATATTAATGTTTAAAATAAAAATAATGTTACGTTTATTTTAAAAATATTTGTGTTGAAAATAAACGTGAATATTTTTGTTTGGTTTGACAACAATTATGCGAACAAAAATAAATATGCTTATTTTAAACATGCTTCTTCATGCAAAAAAAAAATATTTTGAACGTCATAATATTTGACGTAAAATCAATAAGAATTACATTTTGTTTTGGCTGCAAAAAGAAATCATTATTGTTTCAACAATCCAGTATTTTTGTTCCTCAAAACCCATGGATTGTTAAATCAAAAAGAAAATCTTTTCGAATTTACAAGAGCTTTCATGGTTTTGACGTAAGCTGTCAAATTTGGCAGCTGGGTCATCAACAAAAATATGTTTGTTTTTAAAAGAGATTTCTTGTTGATTCAATAATATCTATTTTATGAAATCTGACAATTCACGCAGTAGAAATACCCAAAAAAAATCAAGGATGAAAACAGAAAATTGATTATATTTAGCAACTGCAGCTTGAACTGCAGCATACTTACTTACCTCAAGTCTCAAGATTTTCGGAAATTTTGCACTTATTTCCCGAAATTCACAAGTTTTGTTACTGTTTACATTTTTGTCCGGTTGAAAACGAGGGAATGGCCCGGGGAATGGACACAGCAAATAAATGCTAAATTAAAATGAACTATTGTTGGATTAATAATAGAATATTGTTATTTTTACAATAGTTGCAGTTGAAAAGTGGCTTATTAAAACAAAACAGAATCCTATTTTGAATTTATATGAATAAGTATTATTGAAACAATAAAATGCAATATAATTTCAACCGGAATTGTTTGTTTAAATACAACAAAAGTTTTGTTTGGTTCAATGCAAACAATTTTCTGTCCGTGTAGTTGTTTTTAGAATATAGCCTATCGTTCCTTTTGAAATCGAACTGTTCGCATTCAAACTCATTGAGTAGGGGTAGATGTGACGACCCACGCACCATGTTTTCTTTTACATCGGGCCGCCCCGTAACGTGGGTAGATCACCTTTTCGTGGTACGTTACGGGATGTAATATCTACCACCGATTCCTAGTCCTGACTACTTCAAACTAGGGGAACAGGATTTTTCAGTAATCCAAGGAACACATATTAGTCCTTGTTACTTTTTATACCTTGTTGATAGTGGCAAGACTCGGCTTTGTCCACCAAGGATGATCTTGAAACAAGGAAAAAATGAATTAGTTAGTCTTCATCTAATGTGATTCCTAATCTTCTATTCGTTGTTCCTAGTTTGAAGTGATTAAGACTAGGGTTCTGATGCATGGTCATTATCGGTGTCATTACTTAATGTTGTTACTTAGGATTCCAATTTTGACTGAAAATGGAGTGTTTCAACACTCCGAAGGATATAAATAGCGGGACCTTTCAATTAGAGCCGGATCCTAGCGATAAATGCGAGAATGACAACTGTAAAAAAATTCGAATACTTCCTCATTTCTCAATAGTGATGGAGTAATACGACATGCACTAAACTACACACTAAGAGTATTTTACAGATTTCTGTAAAATTTTACCGAAATCTCAACAGCTGAACGTTCGGTAAATAACTTTACAGTTTTCCAGTAATTATTTACAGATATCTGTGAAAAATTCACAGATATTTGTGAAAAATAACAGGAAATCTGCGAAACTGTTTACCGAACGATCAGCTGTTGAGATTTCGGTAAAATTTTACAGATTTCTGTAAAAAATTCGAAGTGTGTAAGGACACGGGGTATACATACTACAATAGATCAAATTACTGGTCGCAATGGTGTTAGGTCCCGAACAGAGGGAAAAAAACATCGGGCCGTCACATTGTCTAGTTTTGTGTATATCACCCCAAGCACAGAGAACAGACGTCCAACTTCCACCAGAAACTTGTGTAAAGATAAGCGGGAACGTCGCCGTTACGTAGCGCTAGCATCGAGGCTAGCATCTCCTGATTTCCTCAATAAACTTTCCACTTTCGACCAATTTAGCGCTAGTATCGTTAAATTTTCGGTTGAAAATTACCACTCGGCGTTACCGACACATAGTTTCTAGTGTAAGTTGTGCCATGGACCCAAAGGGTAAGGACCTCCTTCACGCGATTTTTTTTGGTTCACCTAGCTGTTTTTTTTAGTGTACCTGGTGCACCCGGTACTAGAGCAAAAGACAGTAATTTGTACCAGAACAGGTGTGAAAAGTGACACAGACAGCACTGCCAGCAAAAGCGCCAGCAAAAAAAAAGCGCGGTACCCGCTGCCGTGGCAGCTGAGGAACTTGCTCTGCGAGCTCCTGTTGTTGTGGTAGTCCAATGGAACCGTCTGTGATTCATTGCTGCTCGTTCATATGCGGAAGCATAGAAGAATCCCACATACAGCGGGCTAGTCGCCCACGGCTCGCCCCCGGACCGCTCGGCGGACGGGGCGGACTTGGGCGACTCGAACCTCGCGGCGCCACTTGGTCCAAATTTGGTCACCGGCGCGCCGGGGGCGACCATATTTGCAATAGGCGCCCCGGCGCGCTCCCGGTTGTTCACCACCATTTTCTTTTTCAATGGTTAAAACCCAATAAAAATAAAAACAGTTGAAGCATGAACATGACTTCATCGAAAATCTTTATTTATCTTATCCTTATAACTAATATATATGTTTTTTTTAAATAGAACTTAACCTCACAATAATATCTTACATGCTAAGTCAACCGCATCATGTGACAAATCAAATTACATGAGAATTTAATTACTAGTTCAATGGAACTCAAATCTAGTTCCAAGAACCACTTTGGCCACATCGAGACACATTCCGGGTGTCCCGAGGGATGCAGCCATCATCTGATTAGGGTCAAACCCACCATGCGACACATCAAATAACATGAGAATTCAAAGACTAGTTCAATGGAACTCAAATTTAGTTCCTCGAACAACTTTGGCCACATCCGGAAATATTCCGGGTGTCCCGGGGGAAGAATCCAACATCTGGTTAGGATCAAACCCATCATGGGACACATCAAATTACATGAGAATTCAAAGACTAGTTCAAGGGAACTCAAATTTAGTTCCTAGAACCAAAGTGGCCACATCCGGACATATTCCGGGTGTCCCGGGGAAAGAAGCCAGCATCTGATTAGGGTCAAACCCATCATGCGACACATCAAAATACATCAGAATTCAACGACTGGTTCAATGGAACTCAAATTTAGTTCCAAGAACCACTTTGGCCACATCCAGTCATATTCCGGGTGTCCCGGGGGAAAGGCCAACATCTGATTAGGGTCAAACCCATCATGCGATACATCGAATTACATGAGAATTCAACGACTGGAATGGAACTCAAATTCAGTTCCAAGAACCACTTTGGCCTCATCCGCCTAGGGTTCGGAAATCGATATCCGACGACATTTTGAAACCAAAGATGGCACCTTCCGGTTTCAGAAAAAGTGGGAAATACTGTCAAATATCCGTTAATATGGGTATTTATGAAATCATTGTGACTTCTAGAGGCCGAAAATAAATATCCGACGCCATTTTGAAATCAAAGATGGCGGCTCCCACTTTCAGAAAAAGGGAAATGCTATCAAATACCCATCAATCTGGGTAGTTTTGGAATCGGGGTAACGTCTAGAGATCGGAAATCGATATCCGATGCCAGTTTGAAATCAAAAATGGCGGCTTCCGATATCAGAAAAAGTGAAAAATACTGTCAAATATCCATAAACATTGCTATTTTTGGAATTGGGGTTATGTATAGAGATCGGAAATCGATATTCGACGAAATTTTGAAATCAAATATGGCGACTTCCGGATTAAGAAAAATGGGGAAATACATCCCAGCGGCGCCGACTGGGATTAAACCCAGGCCTGCTGGGGTGAGAGGTAATCACGCTTACCACTACATCACCGGTGCCGCTGGAAATACTATCAATCGGGGTAACGTCTAGAAATCTGAAATAGATATCCGACGCCATTTTGAAATCAAAAATGGCGGCTTCCGTTTTCCGAAAAATAGGGAAATACGTCAAATATCCATCAGTATGGATATTTCTGGAATCAGGGTGCTGTCGAGGTCAGAAATCGATATCTGACGCCATTTTGAAATGAAAGATGGCGGCCTTCGGTATCAGAAAAAGTGGGAAATACTATAAAATACCCATAAATATGGATATTTTTGGAATCGGAGTGAGGTCTTAAGGTCAAAAATCGATATCCGGCTCCATTTCGAAATTCTAAATGACCGCTGCTGGTTTAAGAAATGTGGGAAATACTGTATTATGAGTATTTTTGGAATCAGGGTTTTGTCTAGAGACCGAAAATCGATAACCGACGCCATTTTGAAATCAAAGAATGCTTCCAATTACAGAAAAGTAGAAAATTCTGTCAAATACCCATCAATATGGGTATTCTTGGAATAGGAGTGACGTCTAGAGGCCAGAAATCCAAGTTTGTGGCGTCCGGTTTAAGAAAAAGTATCAGATACCCATCAATATGGGTATTTTCACATCCATCTATTCCAATGTTGTTTTGACTTCAAGAATTTCAATCGTTTGACATTAGAACCAAACGTTTTGGGATGTTTTTAGATGTACAAACAAAACTTTTTTTGGCTGTTTTCAATTGTACCTAGAGCCTGTTGTTATCTGATGTTTTTAAATGTACTAAACGTTAGAACTAAACGTTAGAACTAAACGTTAGAACTAACCGTTGTTCAGATGTTTTCAAATACGGATGCTTTCTAATGTTTACAGTTGTACAAAATATTAGAATCAATAAATGTTCAGATGCTTTCAATTGTACCCAGTTTAAAATGTTTTCTGAAGTTTTCAACTGTGCAAAACATTAGAATCTAACTTTTTCAAATGCTTTCAATTATGCAGAATTACATACATGATTTTGTAAACAGTACACATCATTGTTGTTAGATACCGTCGTAGAAATGCATACATAATAGTCAATGCTAAAGCTCCCGTTCCCCACCAGTCAGTTAACTGACCTTAGCTAACCTAATATCATTGCAGCAACTCTCTATGCGGCATTGGAACCATGCCATCAGCGCGCTAAGAGTTATTAGACTGCTGACATAGGCGCCAATTCGTGGATGACGAGGCACTAGGTGACGTTACAGCGAACTTGACGATTGTTGTATCATTTTTGAACGAACTACCAGACAATGATGCATAGCGTTTACATGATCAAGTTTCCAAATCTACAGGGCCACCCACATTAGATCCGGATTTTGTTGGGAAATATCGGATATTGAACAACTATTAAAGGCGAGATTTATCGAGCAACGTTTTTATTTCAATGTGGTTCAATTACACGCTTTTAGAAGAATGACGGAAAATAAACTTCTGGTTGCATCATACGTTTTTCAAAAGAACATAGTTTGTTTGCTCTCTATGTTGTCGTTGTGCGAGGGACGCACTGATGTAGACGGCATGTGGTGTACTTTCCAACACTCCTCCTCACCATGTGCCGCCGCTGTCCTTTGTCTGTGACAGTCCCAGCAATCCTGATAATTTCTTGAGTTTTATAGTTCCAAGTGGCTTAGTTAGCATGTCAGCCACCATCCCTTCAGTGGGACAATATTCAAGTCGCACAGATCCCCTGTCGCACAACTCTCGAACATACCTCTCCTTTGTCTCAATATGCTTTGAGCGACGGCTGATTCGATCTGATTGCACAAACTGGATGCATCCTTGATTATCTTCCATAATACATGTCGGTCCATCCAAAGTTTCACCCATGTCACTAAGCAGTCTTCTCAACCAGACAACCTCTTGACTGGCCTCTCCAAGCGCCACGTACTCAGATTCCATTGAGCTGAGTGTGACACAGTGTTGTAGTCTGCTGCCCCAAGAAATCGCCCCTCCAGCATAGAGGAAGACATAACTCGTTGTCGACCGACGAGTACTGATGTCACCAGCCCAATCTGCATCCGAGAATCCTAGTAGTCCTTCAGTATCGCTCTTGTACACCAGCTTAGCACCTTTCGTTGATTTGAGGTAACGAAGCACCCTCTTCGCCGCCACCCAATCATTTTCAGTAGGAGCACACACCTTACGACCAAGTATAGACGCACTCACGGCTATGTCTGGGCGAGCACACACAGCGACGTAAAGTAGGGCACCTACGAGACTCCGATAGGCCGTGTTGTCGAGGAATGGTGAGCTAGTATCCATCGACGAAACATACCCAGTATCCATTGGGCACTTAGCAGTCTTGGCAGTTTGTAGTCCGAATATAGCAGAGATTTTGTCAATGTAACTCTCCAGGCAAATACTATATTTCCCGTTCAGTCGTTGGATCTCAACGCCTAAGAAGAAGCTTGGCTCTCCTAAATCGGTAATATCAAACTTTTCACTCAAAGCTTTGGTCACTCGGCCAATCTCCAATGATTCCATGCAAACGACAAGTATGTCATCGACATATACCAGCAAGTAGGTTCTCAATCCATTAACGACTTTGGTGTAGAGGCACTGATCCGTTTCACTTTGCGTAAATCCCAAATTCTGCAACACGCTATGTAAACGCTGGTTCCAGCACCTGGCTGATTGCTTGAGTCCATAGATGCTACGACGAAGTCTGCACACAAGTCGTTCTTTACCCTTCTCAACGAAGCCAGGTGGTTGTTTCATGTACAACTCTTCAGTTAAGTTGCCGTAAAGGTACGCAGTCTTAACATCCAGGTGACGAAGAATCAGATTTTGTTGAGACGCCACTGCCAACAAAGCTCGAAGTGTGGTTTATTTGATAACGGGGGCAAATGTTTCTTCAAAATCCTCCCCGTACTTTTGCGTGTAGCCCTGAGCTACTAAACGAGCTTTATGCTTAACGATTTCGTTTTCAGCACCTCTTTTGATCTTGTAGATCCATCTACAGCCGACCGCCTTGCGGCCGATTGGAAGTTCTGTTAGCTCCCACGTACCATTTTTATCATGAGATTCTAGCTCCTCCTTCATCGCAGCTCGCCATTCCGATTCATCGGGACCAGCCAATGCCTTTTGCAAACTTTGTGGTTCATCATCTGTAGCCTGGACATAGAAAACCTCCTCAAGTAGCCGACGTGGGGGAATTCCCTTGTTGACGCGAGATGATCGACGAAGATTTTTGTCTCCTTCAAACTCCTCGAATGCAAGTTCATTCTCGACTGAACTGTGAAACGAATTGCTGTCATCGGTTCCATCCTCTTGCTCCGAAACTTCTTCAGGATCTTCGAACATCGGTTCATCAACGACTTCTTCTGTTTCAAGCTGCTCGCGCGTACCATTAGTTAGTTCAAGGAACTTTGCGTCCCTACTAATAGTGACACGGTTCGTAGTGGAGTCCAAAAAACGATACGCCTTCCTGCCATCAGCATATCCTACAAACACCATCTTTCTTGCCTTCGGATCAAGCTTTCGTCTTCTCTCATCCGGTACGTGAACGTACGCTTCACTCCCAAACACTCGGAGGAAAGAATAGTTTGGCTTCTTCCCCCACCAAAGTTCAAACGGTGTAGCTTCGATCGCAGCAGTCGGTAGTAAGTTTTGCAGAAAATTAGCAGTTGACACTGCCTCCCCCCAATATTGTTTACCAAGTCGAGCTTCCATCAAAAGACATCGCATCATCTCTTGCAAAGTGCGATTCTTTCGTTCTGCCGTGCCATTCTGTTGAGGGCTGTAGGGTGCTGTTTGTTCCAATCGGATTCCATTTCCAGTCAAAAATGTCTTCAACTCAGTACAGGAGTACTCTCCTCCTCCATCCGAGCGTATTACTTTCGGCAACCTACCAAACTGATTCTGCATCATTTTTGAGTACTCGACTATCTTTGCAGCCGCCTCCGACTTGTGCTTCAGCAGATATAGAACGCAATACCGGCTGTAATCGTCCACCATAGTCATCAAGAAACGATTTCCTCGAGGTGTCGCAACCTCCAACGGTCCGCACAAGTCAGTATGGACAAGATCTCCTACAGCGCTAGAAAAGGACACGGACTTGTTTGGAAACGGTGCACGACACATTTTTCCTTCATAGCACACTCCGCAATCAGCTTTAACATCACACTCCTGCAAATTTAGGCCATTTCCGAGACCCTCTCGAACGATCTTCTCAATCACTAGCTTATCGCGATGGCCAAGACGACGATGCCACACATGAATACAATTCTGGTTGTGGCCTGCCATCGTTTTTAACGCCTTCTGAACATAGATTTTCAGCTGATACAGATTGCCTCTTCTTTCAGCACAAAGCAGAACTTTCCCATTCTTCTTGATCTCACAACTGGTTTTGTTGAACAATACGGAACATCCTTCATCGGTCAATCTACTTACCGACAGTAGATTCCCAGCCAACGCAGGAACATGGTAAACTTGCTTGATAGTCACAGGTACCTTCTTACCATTGCCATCCAGCGAACGGAATCTGCTGGAACCAACCCCTGCCGCAGCGATCTTGTTACCATCAGCAAGGCCAATAGTCGAACTCACCTTCGTAACGTTTTCCAGAAGCGATGCATCACTGGTCATATGCGATGTGGCTCCCGAGTCTAGACACCACAGAACATCACCCGAATCACCACCCAGCAGTCCAGCAACCAGACACACCTCGTCAGCTTCTTCATTTTCGACCATTATGTTCGCCTTCTGATTGTTGGCACTTTCTTTTTCTTTGTTCTTCCTGTCGTACTCCAGCTTCCGGCAGTCACGTCGAAAATGTCCTTCTTTACCACAATAATGGCAAACTTTTTCTTTCTTCTTCTCTTGCTTCTTTTGGTTCACTTCCGTTTTCATTACTGCCGCTAGCACTTCCACCGGACTTTTCTAGACGCTTCCTCCACTCATCGAGCAACTTCCCCTTCACGAATTCCAACTGCAGATCAGCTTCGGGACGACTTTCCAAAGCCGTGATCAGACTGTCAGGACTCGTTCAGACTTGACAGGATGATGGCAACTAACCAGTAATCTTTCAGCGGATCTCCCATGTTGGCCAGTTGCGTGATTTGCGCCAAATGATCGGCCATATTTCCATCTTCCGGTAAGTACATTCGGAAGAGCTTCCGCAAAACATTTATTTTCGTGACAAGCGATGACCGGGCATGGTAGTTCTTCAGTGACAACCACATTTCGCGAGCTGTGGCAGCATGCATGACGTAGCATGTTTGACCATCATCAATTGAGAGACCGATCAGAGCCCGATCCTTGCCATCTCTATAGATCCAGGACGAGTTAGGGACTTCCGGCTTCTCCTCATCGACAACGTTTCTCACTCCCTCTTTCAAAAGCACCAGCTCCATACGAAATTTCCAGAGCTCGTAGTTGAAATCATTCAATTTATCTACGGCCAAGCTCGCGTTCGTTGCCATGTTGCTACACGAAACGAAAATCAATTATTTAATTCATGTGTTTCACTTATACATTTTTGCCAAAGCATCAGCCTTATACATTCCATAAGACAAACCACATATGTCCTATTAGAATGCATAAAAGGTATGTGTGACCGCTTATACATTTCATTTGACACATGATCTTTATTAACTTTTTGCAAGGCGTCTGCTTATTAGTTGACTTATACAATTTATGAATAATCAGCAATGGAAATTTGCCAAAAGGTATAAGGAGATTTCTATCCGTGTATGGTACTATCCAGAATGAGTAGCGAGAAAAAAAAATGTCTTCACAAGTGAAAATGTTTTTTATTGGAGAAAAAAAAACACTTTACATCCGATTTCCGAACGGAATTTTTCACAATTTGCAAACTACGCGCACATGCGACGCTGGGCCCATAACCTGTTGGGAAATATCGGATATTGAACAACTATTAAAGGCGAGATTTATCGAGCAACGTTTTTATTTCAATGTGGTTCAATTACACGCTTTTAGAAGAATGACGGAAAATAAACTTCTGGTTGCATCATACGTTTTTCAAAAGAACATAGTTTGTTTGCTCTCTACGTTGTCTTTGTGCGAGGGACGCACTGATGGTGTACTTTCGGCATGTGGTGTACTTTCCAACAGATCTGACGCGATGCAGTAATGTACAGCTATATATATTGTCTAACTATCAAATTTACGTCAACGCAACGCAAGCGGATCTAATGTGGGTTATCCTTAAGGCCTGTGTCAGAGTGAAAACTGGTGGCTGCGTGAAACTTTAGGGAAATACCACAATAATTTGCAAACTTTATCAAAACACAAATGCTCCGTCCATGTGTCGAAACTCGTTGTCGTTCAGTTGGTGGTGATTGATGACTTCCTTGGTTGCTTTGGTGAAATCATGTCTTCCTTGGAAAAGAAGCACTTGCGTGGGTCCTGGCCCTTGAGTTGATGAGCCCAGGTATAGGTTTGTCAGTTGCCTCGCTGGCGTTAGTGGTTGCCACTCGGTTGCAGAACATAGACCGATAGAAAATAAACAAGAAAATAAAGCCGAATTGAATTTATCCAAGGATTTTGCAGTAAATATTTAGATGAGCGGTTGAAAAAGGGGAAATAAGTAAAACACAGCTTTTAAAGTCTATTGAGCTAAGACTAGAGAATGCTAGAGAAACTGTGAAAGACTATCAAAGCAAACTATGCACCTAGATCCAAATCTTTTCAGAAAACTTATCAATACGCATAGTTTGAACCTATAACATCATGCAGACATTGTTGTCTTTGAAAGCCAGGTAAAGGGTCAAATCCAATGACACCAGGACAGCGGTAAAGCGGTACAGTACATTTTCAGGGAAGTTCGGAAACTTTTCGGATATTACAAGAGATCAAAAGAAGCAGGAATTGATTTGAAGGCCTACAGCTGATCAGAAATTCAAATAAAGTAGTTTCGAATATATTCGAAGTGGTCAGGTTGATAAGGATTAGAATCTTGAGATATTCTTCGAAGAGGTCAAGTTGATCAGGAATAATTCTGAGGACCATAATCTGATCTAAAATTGAATTGAAGTCGTTTGAAATTTTTTTCAGAACGCAGAATAATCAGAAATTGTTTTGAAGACCTTACTACACCGAAGGTCGTAGATCTTCAGATAAATTAGCAGAACTTCAGGGAAATTAAAAAAACTTCAGGGAAGTTCAGAGAACTTCAGGAAGGTTCGGAAATCTTCAGAAAGAAAATCAGGGAAGTTCGTAGATCTTCTGAGTAATTTACAGAACTACAGCAATGTTTGTCGTCGTTTAGCGAAATAATCAGTATTTTATAGATATTCACAGATCTTCAGGGAAGTTTGTTGATCCTCAGAGAAATTTGCAGAACTTAAAGGAGGTCTTGAGATAAATTTTTATTTCTTCAGAAAGTCAAGGAAGTTTGTAGACTTTCAGAGAAATTTTTAGTGTTTCAGGGTAGTTTGAATATCTTCAGTGAAAATTACAGAATTTCTGGGAGTACACAGAATTTCAGGGAAGTTCGAAGATTGTCAGAGTAATTTGCAGATTTTTAGGGAAGTTTATAGATCTTCAAAGAAATTTTCAGAACTTCAGGGAAATTCGTAAAACTTTAGAATAGCTTTCAGTGCTTCAGAAATATTTGTTGATATTCAGAGTAATTTTCAGTATTTTAAGGAAGATCTGCACAGAAATTTGCAGAACTACAGGAAAGTTTGCAGATGTTCAGGGATATTTTCAGTGGTTCAGAGCAATTATTAATTCTTTAAAGAAATTTGTGGGACTTCAGGGATGTTCGTAGATGGTCTGAGCAAATTTCAGAACTTCAGGGAAGTTCGTAGATTTTCAGAATAATGTTTAGTGCTTCAGGGAAGTTCGTTTAGAAACCGGTAGTACTTCAGAGAATTTCAAATAATTTCAAGAAATTTCATATATCTTTAGATAAATCAACCCATATTAGCTAGGGACATCCCAGTCTAAACTTTGTATTTCTATCGATATACTTATTATATTTATAAATACTTAAGAAATACTTTAGAAATAGGTATCTAGGTATGTTCGCTCGGTTGCTGGACAAATTTCAGTAGTTTGTTTATCTGACGTTTGGGTTCAAATCATAGCTGATTTTGGGTAGATTTTTTTTACGCATAATACGATATAAACATTTATTCTATTACAGCATTAGCTGCACGTCACTGACCGATTAAAGTGTGATTCGTTGCTACAGTTCCAGGAAAAAGCCATACTGATGAACATTGAAACCTTTCGACCATTGCTCGACCAATTTATCGATTAGATCTGTAAATGACTACCGTGTTATTAGTATAGTTTTCACCCACTAGGATCTGTATCGTGTGATAATGACAACGGACATTTAAGCTGTTGGGAGCTGAATGGGGATTTTAACTGAGGGTTTTAAAACCATTCGAATCATACTTGTGGCATCCGGAGAGCCTTGTCTTATAGCATCCGTAGCTTAATAGCTGCAAAAATGAACAACATATTCACGGATTTCGGTTTCTACTTGAAGCTCATAAAGGTCGCCTAATTGAAAACTTTATAAACGAAAAATTCGTTCAAAACAAAATTTGGAAGGATATTAAATTTGACTATGACCACATTCAATTCACCTGATATTTTACTTACAAACGCTTACTTTGAACATTCCCAAATAAATATTATGGTCCTACAGGTTGGAAGAAAATTATGTAATACCGATAATTATTATTTCACCCTAAAGAAACCAACCGAGCTGGAACTATTGAGTTTAAGAGGGCTTAGCTTGCTTCTAGTGGTTAGTTTAATTGCTTCGCGTCACTTAAACTCTAAAATAACTTAAACTTAACTTTAACTGAACATTAACTTAATTTTATCATAACCTTAAATTAATTTTAACTTAACTTTAACATAACTTTAACCTAACATTAACTTTAACTTAACTTAAGCATTAACATAACTTTAACTTAATTTTGACATAACTTTAACTTAATTTTGACATAACTTTAACTTAATTTTAACTAAGCTTTCACATAGCTTTACCTTGAACATAACTTTAAGTTTAAAATTATTTTAACTTTAACTTCACTCTAACGTAACTTTAACTTAACTTTTACTTAACTTTAACAAAACTTTAACTTATTTTTATCATTAACATAACTTTAGCTAAACTTTAACTTAATTTTAACTTAAATTTAACATAACTTTAACCTAACGTTAACTTTACTTTAACTTAACTTTAAATTTTAACTTAAATTTAACAAAACTTTAACATTACAATAACTTTAAATTAACTATAACCAAACATTAATTTCACATATCTTTAACTTAACTTTAACAATTAACATAGCTTTAACTAAACTTTAACATAACCTTAAAGTAATTTTAACTTAAATTTAACATAACTTTAACCCAACATTAACCGAACTTTAACTTAACTTAAGCTTTAACATAACCCTTACTTAATTTTGACATAACTTTAACTTAATTTTAACTTATCTTTCACATAACTTTCCCTTAAAATGATTTAACTTTAACTTTACTTAAACTTTAACATAACATAAATTTAACTTAACTTTAACATAACTTTAACTTATCTTTTACTTAACTTTAACTTTAACATAACGTTAACTTAACTTAACTTTAACTTACATATAACAGAACTTTAAATTAAGTTTAGGGCCTGGCCTGGTCAGGGTGGGCCTTGCGGAGGTTGCTGAGGCGGAGTAACGCCAGCTGCCGGAGCACCACCTATCGCAGGCTGCTGCCATTGACCTTGTTCCAGCAGGAATCGCTGATGAGCCTGCTCCAGTTTCTTCATCTGTGTTTCGACCAGCAGAGCAACCAAGCTCTTGAATTTCTTCTCTTCAACGGCAGCTAAGTGTTTTGCTTTGACGGCGGCTGCTGCCGATTGGAGATTTCCCTCGTTAAATACCTTCGGGTCACCATTCTCCTTGGCAAGTTCCGAAGGTCCTTCCTTGTCCTTACCCTTGTCGGCTTCTGCTACGGCCTCTGACTTTTGCTGGTCGCATCCTGCCGCAGCATTAGAATCAGACGTTTTAGCATCATCTTCTTGAGAAGAATTCTCTGTTTTATCAGATTGGTTATCTTTGTCTTAGACCATCAAACAACAACAAAATCACAAACCCCCAAACAATGAAACGAGAAGCGAAAACAAATAGAGATTGGAAAAGAGACCCTTGAAAAAGCTTAGAGAAACAAAGTCTGCAGATTGAAGGTTGAAATAATAAAATAATATAATATATATGCTGCCGGTGGACGAATTGTCCCATGTTCTATGGAGTTTCATATACACATGGGACAATAATGCTTCCAGCGGCAGTATGGTACTCCAGCATAGAGGCTATCTTACCGTCGTCCTTCTTGGAACCATCCTTCATCTCGACATCAGTGGATCCCGGAGTAGCTGGAGCACCCGTTCCGGCAGTGCCAGCGGCTCCAGGGACTTTGCTCTCTTCATCTTCCTTATCCTTGTAAGGACCAGTACCGGCAATGCCGCTTGTTGCCAACCCAGCGTACGGATCAAACTTTCCTCCGAAGCTGAACTTTTCTAAATTTTTCAGATGGGCATCCATCATCGTAGCGGGGACTTCGTCCTGTAACAATAATAGAATACATATTAGTAACGAAATATTTCCACCCCATACATCACATACCTTAATAGCGGCAAACTCTTACATTGCGGCCTTGGCAGCTCTGGCAGAAATCCTCGGATCTACTACCGAAGCCAGGAACGCAACCGTCGACATAATCGGATTGCCAGTCTTACTGAACGGAATCGGCTGGTAGGACAACGGTCCCAGATACGTATTATCATCCTCCATAATCCTCCGGCAGGGGATCAACCACCGGATAGATGATATGCGTCGCCTCCTCCTCGTCCATCGTCATCTCACCCTGATGATTGGTTACAATGTTCGATATTCGATTAGCAGTAGCCTTGTCCACTTCGTGCCTAACGTAAACGATCGGTAGCCGCATGCATTCAGTTTCGATTAGAGCCGTCTTCATGTCAAGCATCTGTATAATGGGGTCCTTACGCATAGGGTTCTGAAAGGGTGGAACATTTGATCAAAAGGGAATTAGCACCGGGCGTGGAACATGCTTACCTTGTTTACCGTGAAATCGAATTTCCGCCAGCGCTGTTCAGCCTTGTAACGGTACATCGTGGCCAGAATACGACACAGCGATCCACCCGGTTTAAAATCCATAAAACATCGCATCTGCGCAAAAAGTAAGAATTTTACCACTGACCACAAGCTGTTTAACCCTGAATTTGGGGAACACTTACCGGCAACCTAGTAGCACAAAAGAAGTGACTCGAAAACTTTGGTGACGCACCTGCTATGGCAATTTTTCAGTGTACCACATGGCAACACCACTACTTCTGGCTTGTACCACATGGCAACACTACTAATGGATTGTACCACATGGCAACACTAAATGTGCTAGAATGTTTTGATTCTATCTCTCTAAACTGAAATGCATAAAAAATGACAAAATGATACACTCTTTGCACACTGTCAAAGATCATATTGCACACAAAATCAACTATGCTCAAATCAAAACAAAAATACTAGCCCATCTGGTGGCTGATGGCACAAGCTTTTAAGAAAATTCTATTACAGCGAGCCACATTATTTTAATTGATTTTTTCGCCAGTTAGTCGTCTGTCACTTCGTTTGTGCTAGTAGTGAGTTTGGTCTCCTGGTACTGCACAAACGGTACAACTAATTGCGCTAATGATTCCTTTGTCGGAGGATCAGGTGCCAAGTACTGAAATTGCGCAAAATGATATCAGTAGTAATTTCTGGATGCGTTAAACATCCTTGTTGATGCGTTGCATCAGTAAATTAAAAATAATTGCACTAAATATAACAAATATTTTAATACTTACTATTAGCTGCTTCCTTTCGTTCGCGGCTCGGGTAAAAGTAAACAAACTTTTACCAAACAAGATGGCTGAGCACACCGCAAAAAAAACACACCAAAACCGACAGCATTGTTGACAGCATTCCCCCATGCACTCAAAAATATAACTACCCACAAATCTAAAAAACCTACTACTGCGTGCACTTCCATTCTATTACCGAGAACCATGATTTTTCGATAAATTCCTTCCACGCTATTGGTCCATGGTTGTGCAACGCCAGCGCCATCATGTTATCAAAGAGGATTTAAGTGGGGAAGTCGGTGTTGGTGGCGCTTAAGTCAAATAGGAATCTTTACACAAGTTTTTACAGAAATTTAGTTCTAGCCTCAACGTCTGTTCTCTGTGCCCCAAGGGTGTAGAACGCTGTTTCTTTAACGGCACTTATTTCAAGTGCAAGGCGTTGTTTGTTCACTGCGAAGCATTCGTGAAGGGTAGTATATAAGCACAGACAAACAGACGTAACTCTTCATTGCGTATCTTCGTTCTCGCATTTAATGGTTGATTTTCTTTCCTTTATTTAACGTCGGTCTCTGTTCCGCAATCTAGTGCCAATCACCGACGGACATCGATTGCCATCCATTGACGGCAATCGAATGTGCAAGAAGGCAGCTTCCACACCTGCGTAGGATATCGCACCCATTCACAACACACATGGGCCGGGACCAACGGCTTGACTTCCCTTCCGAAGGAAGACGTGACCAGAGATTTTTATGCCTCAGAAAAATCCCACCGACCTCGAATGGGATTGAACCCAGACCCATTGGGGTGATAAAGCAGTCACGCTTACCACTACACCACCGGTGTCGGCTAATGGTTGATTTGAATATTATCAGCTCCGCAAACTACTCGCTGCAGCGCTGGAGTCGGATCACTTTGACGTTTCTATACATTGTATAGAACTTTTATGCAATATTTTTTTGCGAGTTAGCAAGCTTGTTTTTCGCGAGAAACCCAAGATATGTCGTTACTGAGGTCCTATGTTTTAATATACTATGTTTGCAAGAAAAACTTTTCCAAAGAGTTACGTCTGTTTGTCTGTGATATAAGTATAATAATGAAAAATAAAAAGGGCTCAGTGGATTGTTAACCGGAGACGTGTGTCGCGTCTTCAATCAGATGAAAATTCCGGTGCAGCCGCGCGCGCTTCATTAAAGAAGGAATCAGGAGATGCTAGCGCTACGTAACGGCGACGTTTCCACTTATCTATAAACAAGTTTCTCGTGGAAGTTGGACGCCTGTTTTGTAAGGTTTGGAGTTGGAGCTTACCACCATTAAATATATTTTGCATCATCATATCTACAAAATATTTGGGTTAACAAATTTACCCACATTCTGTATTTGTCCGGTTTATGGCTTGTTTACATATGAGCTGGTTCATAATGCTGATTAACCAAAATTAGTGTAATCCGACAAAATTTGTGCTCAAAATTGATGCGCTAATGTTAATTATTTTAAAAACTACAAAGGACTACAAATCATGTCCAAAAATTTATTCCCATTTGAACATTTTGAAACTTATCTAAGATTTTCGTTTGGTGGGTGTTTCAGCAATACTGATTTTTTTTTTATAATAATGTTATACTATCAGAGACACAGGGAATGCCCCATAAATGTACCTGACAGGAACGCATTCTACATGGATCAGTAATTATAAATATCACCAGGTAGCAGCAGCGCAGACTTATAAATCAGCGCTGTTGCTATCTGGTGCTGTTTGAGTTTTAAGCTATATAAAGCTGAACATTGAATTAGGTCCTACACAGAAAAAAAAGTTGTTGAATATTACATCCAAACTGCTGCAACCAGGTCAATCCATCGGTTGTGTAATATAACGTTGTACGATGTACATCGATTTTGTGAACAAAATTACATCCATTGATGTAATATTGTATCTGCTTTTTGCTAGTACATCATTATTTCATAAATCAGCTTGAATTACATTGATTGATATTACATTTTTTTTTGCTGTGTAAGTAACATTGATCGATTCTCATCGTCGACTTTCTCTTTGGTCAATAACTTGAGCACATAATCGTTTCTTGTTGTGTTTGACGTATTTATTTAATTAATTAATTAAATCTTCAACATAATGTTGTACAGATATATTCTAGGCTAGGTGTCGAATTCTATGTCTGTAAGTAGACTTACTAATGTTAAAATCATATACATCAAACGTTTCATTAAACACTCGACAGCACAAAGTCCACGGTTCGTTGAATCCATAGTTGGTCCGATGGGTAGGTTGCCACAGAAGCGTGTAACTACGTAGAACTCTTTGAGGAGCATTGATGTAGATTTGGCTCACAAGAGAGTTGCAATCCACGTCACCGTTAAGCAATCCAAACACGAAGAGTCGCTGAAGTAGTTTCCTCCTTGCTGCCAACGTGTCTAGGTCAATCAGCCTGCACCGTTCTTCGTAAGGCGGCAAATGTACCGAATCGTTCCAGGGCAGAACACGTAAAGCGTATCTTACGAAGTTTCGCTGAATGGCTTCGATTCTGTTAGCTTGAATAGCATGAAAGGGTGCCCACACAACATCAGTATACTCTAGGAGACTGCGGACGAAAGCACAGTATAGTGATTTCAGCGCGTAGATGTCCTGGAATGCGTTTGTGTTTCGTTTCAAGAGACCTAATATGGCGAATGCTTTAGCAGTTATTATGGAGATGTGCTCATTGAATCTGACTTTAGAGTCGATGATAACACCCAAATCCTTAACTGAAGAAACGAAGAGCAAACTACTGAGTCCTATTATATAGTCATGTCGTAAGGGCTCGCGTGAACGGCTAAAAGATATTGCGCAGCATTTTGTGACATTAACCTGCATACCGTTCAATGTACACCAGCGCAAAAGGGAATCAATATCCTTTTGGAGTGCGCAACAGTCAAGTCTTGATTTAATTGTACGAAAGATCTTTAAGTCATCGGCGAACACTACACAGATCGTTCACGAACAGGATGAAAATTAAAGGCCCCAAATGGCTACCTTGGGGAACACCAGAGGGTATCTCTAAACTAGGCGAATTAACACCGTTAATGCTCACATAGGCTGAGCGGTCAGTTAAGTAAGACTGTAGCCACTTCGTGGCCCAATTAGGTAATCCCATACACCTCATTTTTTCCACTGCAAGCACATGTGGAGCCCTATCGACGCCTTACTGAAGTCCACGTAGATCGCATCAACTTGTCGTCGTTTTTCAATGGAGTTGATCAGCGAGTTGATAAACACCATTAAGTTGGTTGTTGTAGAGCGTTTCCTCACGAAGCCGTGCTGATGTTCGGTAATTATTGGCCTAACCGCTTGATATACGACCCCATATACAATCTTCTCCAGAGCTTTTGGGAGGCAGCTTAGAATCGAAATTCCGCGATAATTTTCAACGTTGTGGATGTTTCCAGCTTTGTGAATAGGTGTGATGGACGCAACCTTTCACATTGTGGGGAAAACACCACTAACTAGCGAACCATTGAAGATAATCGACACAGGTGAAGCGAGAGATGCAGAAAATTTCTTAATGAACGATGGCAGCAAACAGTCTGGACCAGGGCCTTTAGAAGGATCTACAGATGAAAGAACTTTCATCACCTCTTCAACAGATACATCCAACTGCGGCAAATGCAAGTTGTAATAAGCTATGCTGCTCATCCAGTCACGACGATCATCCGGAGAACGAAGAGAATCTGTCAATGCATTGGACCTAAATGCATTGTTTAGTTTATCGTTAAGAACGATGTCGTACCGAAGCTCATTTTCGCATCGGACAACGTAGTGGACCCATCTCCTGAGCAACTAGCAGCAGCAGTATCTCCAACCATGGAGCCACTTTTTTTTTAAATTCAATAACTGAATCCCCCTAATTTTAAATTAATGTTGTACTAAGCTTATTGGAACCCACACGTTTGATTTGAGAAAAGTTACAGTATTCTATAGATATGACCATTGACCTGCACTCGCGAACACATAAAGCAAAGAAAAAATAAACTATAGTATGAAATCTAAAATATGTACATAGGACCGAAATAATAGGTTACATCTTCTGCATTTTAAATCAATATCAAGAAAAATGCACGAGAAATTCACTAAACAGCTCAACAAAGTCTACATCAACCATGTGGTCGTGTATCGTACACAACCCCACATTTTTTTCGTATTTTTCAGCGTAAATCACGTCCAAAATTAACTCCCTCAACCATTGAAGCCCAAAAACTGTATGGAAAAATGACCCCCTACAGAACATTTTGTAACTAGCCGCAAATGCAAGAGGGGAACCTAAGATTTCGTATAGTGGGTGTTTCAGTCTTGAAGGGACAGACTTCTTCGCATAAGCCGCCTCCAGACTGACCCACATCTCCTTCGTGGTCGCCTTCTCTCGAACGATCTCGAGGCATTCGTCCGACAGGCAACCCACCAGTAACGCCTTGGAGATCCGGTCCGTTTCTTCAAACTTCTTTTTTGCAGCTTGTTCCGTTGGAGCCACCTCGGTCAGCACATCCGCGACGCCTTTGGCTTCCAGGAACAGGCGCACTCGATAACTCCAGTTTTGGAAGTCAGCTCCGCTTCCACGCAGCAAAGGGATGTTGCACGAAACGTCCTTCGCAGTGGTGCCCATAACCTCTTGAAGGGACAAACGGGAGACTCCAAACGAAGTATACGGCTTAACAAGAAAAACGGAGAAAAGTTTATTTAAACGTCTGTACTACACGAAGTGCGATTGTGGAATAAACAGTTATTAATTTTCACAAACAGGTAACGGGTCGTTGCCAGGGAGGGCTTCCCAACAACGCAAGCGACGGCTGATTGCCTACTACGCCAACATTCAGCAATTGACTATGGTGTTCATTTTTAAAGTAGTTAACGGTTTGCTGACTCGATATTTGTGTGATCGAATTGAAAGAGGAAGTGACTTTCATAGATATAATACTAGAAACGCGGCTGAAATATGAACACCACATTTGTTGACTTGTGCTTCGCAAAATTCATTATATTATAAAGGAATAAATGTTTTCAATTCGATGGCTAGACACATAAAACGTTCAGAAACACTTACAGATTTTTTTTTTTATGAATTGATGAAATCATCTCTAGCGGATTATTTTATATGGATAGCTATCATAACAACTTTTTAATAATTATTGTAGCACTGCAAAAACTATTTCTGTGGTGATGGATTTTTAACATTTGATTTAATAGTAGATTAATTAAAAAAAAATAGTCTACAAAGGTTTGAACCTCGCGCGCGTATTACGGATATAGAGGACTGAATTTAAAATTTGATTTAAAAAAAAGCAATTTTGAAGCTGATTTGGAAGATACCTTTCTGGCAAATGTTGGGGGCTCGTGAGCATTCCTGACATTGCTAAAAATTATAATAGCATCAGATTGCGGGGTTGCTAGTGTAATAGCACAGACAAACAGACGTAACTCTTTGAAAAAGTTTTTCTTTAAAACATAGTATCTCAAAACATAGGACCTCAGTAACGACATCTCTCGGGCTTCTCGCGGAAAACAAGCTTGCTCGCTAGCTCGCAAACAATATTGCATAAAAGTTCTATAGAATGTATAGAAACGTCAAAATGATCCGATGCCAGCGCTGCGGCGAGTACTTCGCGGAACTGATAATATTCAAATCCACCGTTAAATGCGTGAACGAAGATACACAATGAAGTGTTACGTCTGTTTGTCTGTGGTAATAGGATGCTTTGTTGATTGTTCATTAACTCTTGCTTGCTTGTACGATAGGCGAACTAAGAGGTGGACGCCTGAGATTTTCCACATTTACATCGCCGTGAAGCAACTGTAAACTCTAGAGGGAATGTTCGATTTTGTTTGCAAACCTGGTTAAATTGTCATATTTAATTATCTTAAAGATAAATCCATAACACATTGAATATTTCTCATTGTAAGAAATCGTCGCTAAAACATTACAGCCATCTGTTGAGTACACTGTGGTGGGTAGTACGCTGAACAGATGGCGGTAGTGTGTAAACGCCAAACGCAAGGGAATTTACTATGCGCGCCACAGGTGGCAGTACTACCAACTACGATACTTTCAAATTGACCGTTAAATGCTTGTTCGATGAACAACTTATGAGAGCTACGTCTGTTTGCCTGTGATAAATCGACCAGCTGGCTTATCATCATCATCATCATCATCATCATCATCATCAATTGAAGAATCAAAGTGACAGATGGCGAGTGGGTGAAAATGGTAATGCCGTTTTGATGACAGATATCAAAACGTCATCACCATGACATTTCTTCAGTAATTAAGATCTTAAAACTAGGTGTCGCATGCTTTGATTCGCCAATACTGTTTTTTATAGACGAACCGCACCGCTGCAAATGCGCCTAACAGATATGCATCCAACATGGATCTTTAATTATAAACAGAACCAGGTGGCAGCAGCGCTGACTTATAAGTCAGCGCTGCTGCTACCTGGTGTTGTTTATAACGAATTATATTTGATGTGTTGTCTGCGGAAGGTTGTCTGGTTTTCAAATATGAGTTGAGAGTTGAGCCGTTTCTTTAATTATGAAAAATATATCGGTTAAATCATCTGAAACGGCGTCGTTTTCTGAGTACAACGATATTTTTTTTCGATCCCATTTGCTTCCATCTCCATTAATAATTAGCAAAATAATTACTTCACTAACAAATTGATTGCTCGCACCCATACAAAGTACCACCGAGGGGCGCTAAGATGGTGATTTTTGCTAATGTAATCACACTTATTTAAAATAGTTTCAGTGCTCTAAACTTGATGAAATTTTGGATTTCCGTTCCATTTGTAATGCAGATTACGAATATGCAATTACCTCAATACCCTAAAGAACCCAATTTAAGTGAACATCAGAATCTTTTGCCTTCAACTTGATAAAATGATCATTTGAATCACCGCTCACCACTTTAAAAATTTCCGACATTTAAATGACAATGACGACTTTTTTGACATCTTTGCACTGGGGTGCAAATAAAATATGTGTGGTGAATATTAGTTTTTTTTTTTATAATGCGTTTATTTTTCCAGGCTCATTTGCTATAGCTTTGCGGAGCCAATATGCGCCAACCTTAGCCAACGAGTCCACTTTCTCATTACCCGGAATTGAGCAATGAGATGGGACCCAAGCTAAGGTGATAGTATAGGGGCAGTTAGATAAAGCACTCAGTTTAGATCGTATTTCAGGCAGGAAATACGAGGAGTGCTTCATCGGCCTCATTGAACGAATAGCCTCCAATGAGCTAAGACTATCCGTAAAAATGAAATAATGGTCAGAAGGTAGTGAAGCAATTCGCTCTACTGCGTAAAATATAGCTGCGAGTTCCGCAACGTATACTGAGCATGGTTTCTGCAGTTTAAAAGAGGCGCTATGAAATTGATTAAATACACCAAATCCAGTGGAAGCATTTATGGTTGACCCATCTGTGAAAAATCTTTTATCGTTACTTACATGGTAGTACTTGATTGCAAAAATTGAGGGAACAACCATCGACCGATGGTGATCTGGTATTCCATGGATTTCTTGCATCATGGTCAGATCAAAATTTACAGAGGAACTATAGAAGGCTTGAAAGCAATCACGATTGGAGATTAATGAAGAAGGGCCAACCTCCAGCGTCATGTACTCATAGTACAAACTCATGAATCTTGTTTGAGGATTTCGGTCGAGCAGCTTCTCAAAGTTTTCTATTATCAATGGGTTCATTACTTCACAACGGATAAGAAACCGGAAGGACAGTTCCGCGAAACGATCTGTCAGTGGGAGAACACCCGCGAGTGCTTCGAGGCTCATCGTATGCGTCGAATGCATACAGCCAAGCGCGATTCGGAGGCAACGGTATTGAACCCGTTGTAGCTTCAGGATGTGTGTTTTTGCCACGGATTGAAAGCAGAAGCTACCGTACTCTAGGACCGACAAGATGGTTGTTCGATACAACCTGATCAGATCTTCCGGGTGTGCTCCCCACCAAGTTCCAGTAATTGTACGAAGAAAATTGATTCTTTGTTGGCATTTTTGTTTCACATACGCAATATGTTTTCCCCACGTGCTTTTGGAATCGAACCAGACACCTAAATACTTGAAAGATATACTTTGAGTGATTGTTCTACCCTTTAGTTGAAGCTGTACCTGTGCAGGATGATGCTTCCTAGAAAAAATAACCAACTCAGTTTTCTCCGGAGAGAATTCGATACCCAGCTTCATAGCCCAAGTAGACAAATTGTCTAAGGTATCTTGCAATGGTCCTTGCAGGTCCGGTGCACTTGGTCCTATAACGGACACAACGCCGTCATCTGCACGCTGCCTTAGCGAGCAATTTTCATCAAGACAACCATCAATGTCTTTTACATAAAAATTATAAAGAAGGGGGCTTAAACATGAGGCCTGGGGGAGACCCATGTAACTAATTCGTGAAGTTGTCGAGTTTCCATGAGAGAAGCTCATATATTTCTCAGACAACAAGTTGCTCAAATAGTTGTTCATAATTGGTGAAAGCCCACTATCGTGGAGTTTATCCGAAAGGACATCGATACAAACAGAATCAAAAGCCCCCTTAATGTCCAAGAAAAATGAACCCATTTGCTGTTTTTGCGCATAGGCCAGTTGAATTTCAGTTGAAAGCAACGCAAGACAGTCGCTCGTTCCTTTGCCTCTCCGAAATCCAAATTGCGTATCTGAAAGTAAACCATTCGACTCGACCCATTTGTCTAGACGAAAATGAATCATTTTCTCCAACAATTTCCGTATACAGGACAGCATCGCGATGGGACGGTACGAGTTATAATTCGATGCGGGTTTACCGGGTTTTCGAATGGCGATAACTTTTACTTGCCTCCAGTCATCCGGAACAATGTTGTGCTCCAGAAATTGATTGAATAAGTTCAACAAGCGACTCTTCGCGACGTCTGGGAGATTTTTAAGCGAGTTGAACTTGATTCTATCCATTTCTGGAGCTGAGTTGTTACATGAGAGGAGAGCAAGTGAGAATTCCACCATCGAAAACGGGGAATCTATTTCGTTACTACCCGACGGACGATCACGAACGTTGGTTTGAACCGACACCGAATCCGGGCAAACTTTCCGCGCGAAGCTGAATATCCAACTGTCTGAGTACTCCTTGTCTTCGTTGACCGGTGATGACGCGTTTCGCATTCTCCTGCCGACATTCCAGAGCGTTCTCATGGAAGTCTCGCGCGACAAACCATCGACGAACCGACGCCAGTAACCGCGTTTTTTGGCTTTAATCAAGCCCTTAAAAGTTTTCTCGAGGTCGGTGTACCACTCGAAATCCTCGACCTTACCGTGTTTGCGGAAGCGTTTAAACGCGGCGGACTTCTCGCTGTTCGCGTCGGTGCAATCCTTATCCCACCACGGAGTGAGAGGTCGTTTGCGAACGAAAACACCCGGAACGCGTTTCGTCTGTGCTTGAAGAGCACAGTCAACGATAAGTCGTGATAAACCGAATCAGTACCACCGAGAACCGCGGACGCAAATTTTTGCCAGTCGATGTTTTTCGTGAGGTCGTACGCGATGTCAACCGAGCGAGTGGAAGATGAACCATTGGTAATAGAAATTTTGATTGGCAAGTGGTCACTACCGTAGGGATCTTGAATTACTTTTCACGAGCAATCCAACGATAGTGAACTCGAACTGAGGGAGAGGTCTAATCTACTTTCTCTTGCTGGAGGTTTGGCCACTCGTGTTACTTCCCCAGTGTTTAGAATTGTCATATTGAAGTTATCGCAAAGGTAATATCAGGGTTGAGCGGTTGTCGTCGTACAGTTCCCCCCAGCCTGTACCGTGGGAGTTAAAATCTCCTAAGATCAACCAAGGCTCAGATAAAGCTTAGCAGATATCAGAGAAACCTTGGCGAGAAATCGCAGTTCTTGGAGGAAGATATACTGAGGCAATACTGAGGCTTTTACCTCGAATACTTACCTGTCATGCGACAACTTCAATGCCTGTCACGGAAGGCAGATCGATTATATGAAAGGAATGGAGCTTATTAATCCCGAGAAGCACCCCTCCATACGAATATGCTCGATCAAGGTGAATAATGTTAAAATCGTGGAAAGGGAGATCGGTGTCTGAAGAAAGCCATGTTTCACAAAGAGCAAATGCATCACAAAGTGAGTTGTGAACTAAAAATTTGAATGTGTCAAGTTTCGGTATAAGACTTCTACAGTTCCACTGAAGAACAGAGATCATATCCCCGACCTCATTCGGAAAATTATCCATCAAAGGATATGATCGACGCAAGGAAGGACCACCTAGAAGCTAGTTGCTTCAAAAGAGTTTTCACAAATGGAAGCACTTAATTAATAATGTTCCTAGTTGAGTCAGAGACGTTGAATATATTGAAGATGCTCTCCACAATTCCAGAAAACGTGAACATGGCATCATGTTCTTGCTGGTTATTCAGCTGTTTTTCTGGCTGAAAAACTGGGATATCTGGGGTTTTAGATGATCCCGGAAGTGGCGGAAAGTCTTTGTTAAAATTACAAACTTTAAATCCCGGTGGTGGGGGTTTTGCTACATTTCCGCTACCTCTTAAATTTGTCAAGGTAGGTTGAGAGTCCGTACGAGAGGCCTTACGAGGTTTTTGGGTGACGTTTGTTTTGGACCGCTTCCTCGTGTTGCCGTTAAAGACAAAAGGACTACTCTCACCCACCTCTGAGTCAGAGCCCTGATCATCATCTGGCAGGAGGTGGAATGTGTTGTTGCTTTTTTGGGTGGTTTGGGAAGATGAAGCGGTCGTTTTCAAAATTTCTGCTTACGAGCGCTTAGAGCGAGCTTGCTTTAGTTTTTATCCCTGCTGATTGTACTTCGGGCAATCACTCAGAGCATGCGGAGCATCCTTACAGTAAACGCATTTTGGGGTAGCATGACAAGGACCCTCCGTATGCTCCTCTCCACATTGATCGCACCGCGGTTTGTTGGAACAAAAGTCCGCGGTGTGACCTAGTTGTTTGCATTTCAAGCAATTCATTACCCTCGGTACAAACAAGTGTACAGGTAGTCGAGCCTTCCCAATTGTGACATAGTCAGGTAATGCCGATCCTGATAAGGTCACACGAAACGAATCTGAGAGGGTATACTTTTTGTTAGTGCCTATGAGCGACACTGACTGCAGTTGAATGCAGTCCAGTATCTTGACTTTCGAGAGGGCACGGTTTTTGAAAATGCCGAAAGATTCGACTTGTAGGAAATCCTCACAAGTCAGACTCGATTCGGTGACCACTCCTTCAATTTCTACGCCACAACTGGGGACGTAGACTCGATATTCGATCGAAAAAAGCTCACAGGCAACAATCCGGTTTGCCTGTTTCAGGTCATCAACGGTAACGCGCAGTTTGTTTGACGTTACCTTAAAGATATCGGTTACGGCCGAAAAATGTTTGGTCAGATCCTTCAAAATCCGAGAAATATTCAAAGGTTTTTGTTTGGGCCGGAAAAAAACAACCCACGGACCTTTTGAGTCGCTTGGGTAAGCTTTATGGCGCGGGGTCGCAGAAATTTTTAAGGGAACGGTTGGAGCAGGGGGAACAGGTGGACGAGGGGGCGATGGTGGAGAAGGGGGGGCAGGGGGTGAAGGAGGTTGTTGTTTAGACATCACCTTTGGGTAAGCTCCAGTGCTCGTTTTGGGGTCCGAAGTAGAATCCCCTGAGGTATCCATTTCCTCTTCAGTGAGAAGCAGATTTTCGAATGATGGAGATTTAACAGACTCATCATCGGAGATATCTGCTAGCGAAATACCCCAGCCATCATTGGTTTCATTCATTGCGGGGTCTTAAGTACCTCCGCAACAGATTTCGACATAAAAAAGGAAATATACAGCAATTCCATAGAAAAAAGTTATAGTGGGTCTCAGAATTTCATGAAAATTGGTATAGTTCTTCCTTATCAAAAAAAATTAGACTCGTATTTTTTTTTATTGCGCCATTAGGGTGACCATTTCCGTGTTAGGGTGGTCCAAAAAATCATTTTTTTTTCAAAAATGTCTTTTTTCAAAAAATTATAACTTCTGAACCTCTTGACTGATTTTTACGATTGACCCTTCAAATGAAAGATGTTTTAATGTAGTTTTAAGAAAAATTATGAAACACTCAGAGATATTTGATTTTGTAGGAAAAAAATATGTTACAAATGCTTTTTCTTGATTTTCACTGCGAGGGTCTTCAACAACTTCTTATTTTACAATGTGTAATTTTAGTATTTTTAATTGAAAGATCATTTAATTTTACATAACATATCAAAAAATTAGCAATGTCGGAGAAGCAGTTTTGGAGATACAATTTTTTTTTAATAAAAAATTATTGTTCCGCAATATATGCACCACACGTGCATGGAAACGATGAAGACGCAAGGTAGTTCACAATGCGTCTCCATCGAGTCACAGCAGCTGTGACTAATGAAATCTATGAGTAACTTACAAGCTGGGTGCAACATTCAGTTCAGCCTGGAGGCTGTCCATAAACCACGTAGACCAATTTTTAAACATTGCAGATCCTACCTCCCCCCTCGTATACTTTACTAAAATTTTAAAATATTTTTACCGAGCGTATACTGTGGCTGGACTCCCTTCCCCCATTGAAGTCTTCGTGGCTTTAAAACAGGCCCCAGTTTGACATTAATAATTTTGGTATCAAAATTCTGGGAGAAGTATTTAAATGCTACAAATAATGACGCATGAAGCATTTATTTTCTTTAATTACAATTTCACACATTTTTCTTCCGTTGAAAATGAATACCGTTTGACAATAATATACTTTTCGTTTTGAGGCTTAAAACTATGGAATGACTGTGTCCCCGAAATTTGGTTCACATGTATATAACGGTTTTTCAATTTTCTTTCCATTTTATTGTAATCGGATTCCGAAAAAAACTGATAGTGTATTTTTGAATCTGGCTTAGAAATAGCCCGTGAGTAAAGTTCTTGGGCCGTTGTTATATGGTGGCCTTGCAAACTCGCTTTCGCAGCGTTTCGTTTTAATACTCCTCCCAAAGCATCACAAGGGCCCTTTCCATGACAAGTTGCGAAAAAATTCCACTCGGCAGCAATGCCAAAATCTTTTTGCATGTTGCATAAATTAAAAGCGGTCATCTTATTTTTATATTGGCTTCCTGATCCATCTGAGAGAAAGTAAATCTGTTGTAAGCTTGGCAATTTACATTTTATGAACGCTAGACAATGCGTAAGAAATAAACGAACTGCGACATGATTATGTTTAGTGAAATCAGCAATTGCAATAAAACTAGTAAATTTCAAATCGTTAGATTCTTCGTCTTTAAAATAAATAGCACAAGGGTGAATAGTACATTGGGCGTTCGCCCAATGAAAGCCTTGAACTGCATCCTGCACAACGAAAGAATAATTCTCCGAAAAATCACAGATTATGATGCATTCTGTAGCTTTCAAATTGCTTTTGACGTGTTTCATGTAATTTGCCTGTTGCTCAGCTATAAAGTTATGCGGCAATAAATTGAATAATTTTTCTAAAAAAAGTATCAATAAATTCCTGTGTGTCCATTTCAACTAAGTCCATAATGAATCTCTCTACTTGACGCCTTTGTTTGAATTGTATTGATTCAACATGTCCGTTACTAAGAATAGTCATTAGTTCTGTGGCCAAAATTTGCGTTCCTGAACAATTTTTGCAACACTGCAGCCAGCATTGTTCACTTGGATTTTGACAAATTATTTTTTTAAACAAATCGTGATAGGAATCAACACCATCTGGGAGTGATTGTCTGCTTTGTAGTGTTTTAAAAATAAGTTTAACGTTCTGATGATATATACAAACGCATACGGTATGCGTGCCACTTGTCCCTGCCAAAATGCAGTGTTTCGGACGGTTACTGGCGAACATGGAAAATCCTATTTTAATATCAGGATATGTATTTTTAAAATACACAAAACTAATCTTCTTTGTACGTAGATTTCGCCTTCATCATTTTTAGATATTAAATAATCTCTTTTCCCGGACAAACACGACTTATATCGTCACTATTGTAAAAATCACGAACAAGCATTATCGTTGGTTCTCCTAATGAAGCTCTGCTTAACCTCTTTATAGGCACCGACATTATTCCTTTTTCTTGCTGCAGTGCTTTTGCTTGGTTGGCCATATGTTGGGAAACATTGAACTCCTTCATAATTCTATGTGTAGACCAACTTTTGGGAAGTGTGGTTAAAATCCTGTATCGCTCATTGCTGTCTCTTGTTTCTTTATATTTATCCTTAAGTTGTATAAGGAATTCATTTTCGTCCGACAAATGTGCGTTGTAGGTGGTAACGATCGATTCAGAACTGGTTGTTTCCACTGATTCTGAAAATAAATATAAAAAAATGATTGATTATTAGAAAAAAAAACATACAAATGATTTATTTTTTATTATTTACTTTGGCAGGGAAAAGGAACCATTCTGGACGGTCCCGCAACGGAAATTGATTCAATGCTGGTTGCTTCGATGGACTCTGAAAAATGATTGCAAAAAAGAAGAGTTTAAGTTAGTAGTTAGAAGAAAAGAATTGAAATTTAAAGAAGAATCACATGAATTTTCAAATAACGTACCTGCAGCAGCGATTCTGGATGGTCCTGCAACGGCTTCTTCGGTCACGGCATCATTGGGTTCATATAGTTTGTGGTAGCATCGTTGACAAATGAAGGAGCTACTCTCATCTATTTTAATATTTTTTTCCACTGCATAATCGTACAATTTATTGGTGATTTTTCTGGCACATGAACTCAACATCCAAACATCACACATTGAACACTTACGTTTCATTTTTAGATATTCTTCAATTCAACTGTTCTAGTAGGAAACTTTGATTTCTAACTGATAATTTCTTTCATAACATTCGTTGTTTTATGTGAAGCATTATATCGTACCTACGAGTGAGTGATATACCTACGAGTCTAAGCTGTAACTCATAGGTATATCGCCTGTTCGTAAGCAATGACGTCACTTCAAACAGCTGTTTCAGGTAAATAGATGAATATTGCGAATAAA